>NC_137866.1:27999931-28034931 GCF_963924005.1 Protomyctophum bolini | reverse complement strand
ACCGCTAGGTGGCAGCAAGAGTGTTAAGCACAGTACTTAAGTAAACGTACTTAGTTACTCTCCACCACTGGAAGTATGGTGAAATGGTGAAAGAGACAGAACGAGTCCATTGAGATAACAGTTGTGCTAAACGTTTACCTGTCCTTGCTGTAGCATACTAGCCTCAAAATAACCTGCACACAGATGGTCAAGTTCAGCCTTCCAGTTGTGTGTGCGCGTGTGCATGCGTGAATGTGTGTATGTTGACATGTGCTGTAGACTGGGTGTTACTGATGGATAGGTTAGGTATTAGGTGTGTGTGCGTGCGTGCGTACGTACACGCAGACCTATTGTGGTTATACAGAGACAGATAGATGTACTTATTTTGTTCAAGGTCTACATGCATGTGTGTGTATAGTACATGTCTGTTGAACCTTTTGAAGATGGATAGGCTCAGTTAATAAGCTATTTCAAGGTGTTTTATTTTATGGTATTTTAAAAAGACCTTTTCAAGGTGTTTGTGTGTGTAATATTGTGTCTGTGTACTGTATGTGAGTGAGTTGCCACTGTGGGGGCTCCTCTGAGTTACCTGACACTGAGGATTTTGCAATATATATTTTTGGAGATGGATCTGTAAACTGAGGTCATTAGGATGTGAACAAGGTTCTTAAGCTGACAGGCTGTGACCAGACTAGTTTAGTCACAAATCATGTGTCCTTGATAGAAAGACAGGCTGTGACCTCTCTCAACATACATTTCATACTCTCTCTCTGTTGTCCTTTGTGTCAACTCCCTGTGCCATGGTTTTTTTCCCTCCTATTTTTTCAGTAGGGCTGAAGAGGCATTCTTAGTTGACTAATAGTCATAGGAATTTGACAACTCATTGATCAGCTGTAAAAATAATAATAATCTGGAAAATTGTACAATACTGTATATAGTACTGTACAGTCGTGCAGAGAAAAGCGTTATCAGGTTGGTGTGGTTGAGAACTGAACATTCCTCAAAAAATAAAATGTAATTTCTCGACTTTACAAGAGACTAGATCGGTGCCCATTTTTTGCCCCACTTGGAACGATGAAAGTTGGCAAAGCATGCCCCAACCAATTATTATGTAATCCCTTTTATGTCAGGTATGCCAAAATATGGAGCATATGCAGATGTCAGAACATATTTGTGATGTCAGAACAGGCCAGCTTCATATTTATGGAGCCTGGGCAGGGGCCCTGTCCAGAGCCTGGGCAGAGGCCTATTGTGGCGGTTCTGGACAACCGTGGTTCCTACCAACTCAACAGCAGGCACACACACACCAGTAAGGTGGGGTGGAACGTGTGTGTCGAATTTGAAGTCGGTGGGGCGAACAGTTCTCGAGTTGCGTGGATTACAGACATGACGCGTACCTACGTCAGAACATTGGTGTGATGTCAAAACAGGCCAGCTCCATGTATGGAGATTTAGGGTTGATCTGGATTTGGGTTAGTCCGGAGCCTGGGCAGAGGCATTTGTGCTGGTTCAAGACAACCGTAGGTCTGAGTGACGGACTCGACACTGCACCCCATGTGGTGACGTGGAACGCGTGTGTCGAATTTGTAGTCGGTGGAGCGAACGGTTCTCCAGTTAACGTGGATTACAGATTACAGACATACAGAGTCGTGTCGCATGTATAGATAACTAGACCGGTGCCCGGCTGTAGAGCACAGAGTCGGTAACGATGGAAGTTGGTGATCCATGCCCCACCCGGCTATGCAATACCCGCCTCATTTTTGTTATTATCTTCTTATATTGTATTATGTTTGCAGAGTTACAAAGTTACAAAATTACAATAAATAAATCCCTCTTTTTATTCTTTATCCGTCCTTTGTGTCACTGAAAATAACAGCTAACAACACACCATGTGTCACGTTAGCTTGAAAATAAATGATTGTTTGCGTGCAGCACTGTTTTGTGATGAAATATAAATGAGGCTTTACCCAACTCTCCTCTCCACCCCTCCCTTTGTTTTATTCATCTCTCTCTCTCTCTCTCTCTCTCTCTCTCTCTCTCTCTCTCTCTCTCTCTCTCTCTCACTCTCTCTCACTCTCTCTCTCTCTGTGGATGGATGGCTGAGCTCCTAGGGGAGTGACAAAAGGTGATCGCCGCTCAATCTCCAGCTTTCCATTTCCATCTTAATTACTCTCCAATGAGGTGCGAAATTATATACATGTGTTCATATCAGGTCTCCTGATTGAATGTGCCCCTCCACCCCCACACACACACACACACACACACACACACACACACACACACACACACACAAGCCAAAATGATATCTCTTTTAATAATGTATTTGTTTATTTTGACATAGGACTATAGAGTACTATAGTACTTAGTGCTTGTTTGTGGAATGTTTTAGATGACAGATTTATTTCTTGCCACTTTTCATCACCTTGAGAGTGTTATTTATTGGACACAAAGGAATGAATTACACACAGCCTTCTTTTTGTTGCCAATGCCACGTGTCATCCTTCTGCTCCAGTTCCTGTCTGTTTATCTAATCACGCTGTCAATGTTCTTTTACGTTCTCTGTGTTTTCTGAAAATATAAAACGGCTGAATATTTTTTTCTTCTTTTTTAAACATACTGGAAATATCCATTTCCTTACAATTTATTTTTGTTAACATATTAAATTTGAGTCCATATAGAAGTGTGAAAAGAAAAGACACTCTGTGTATACATTCGGTGAAAGACATGTTTAAAACATCCCCATGTTTTGAACATGTCTTTCACCGAATGTATATGAGCCAACAACATATTGCTATTAAGCATTAAAAGTGAAGCAAGCTGTGATGTGACTTCCCTCACCCGCAATCATGGAAACACCACAGCATGACTTATTTAACGGCCAACTAATATTGCAGGCTTATGCAAATCCTGTGACAGGTGAATGCTTTTTGCAGTGGAAGAGCACCTATACCGTCACCACTGCTCCTGCTTGACAGAGATAGAATGGATTAACTTTGCTCTCCCCATCTGTCTCCCCTAATGTTTAAGCAGAAAGGGGTAGATTTACACATCCGTACTTGGATTGACTGGATGGTGTCGAGTTTAATGTCGACATTAGCCTCAGTGTTAACCCTGAGAGCACACATTAATTGACTATCTATGTAGCATCAAAAATATTAGTCTCTCAAGACAGACAACACTTTCACAATATTCAAAATGTTACAGCATTTCTGTATAACTGTGCCTCACAAACGTTGTGACAGGAAGCTGTTTATATATCCATTTGTCATTTGTGTTCATGAAAAAAAAAAATCTGATACCTTTTAAAATATGTTTTTGAATTTGCAGTTCTGACTTTGATGGCAAGCCTTTGACTAATTTCATGCACAGTGGGACTGTGCGACTGTAGGTGAAGTGCCTTTGGTAACATTACAAACTATTATAGAAGGCTATACTATATAGTATAGTATCCTAATAATATTGTAACAATATGTAAATATAATGAAGTTTCTTCCCTGAATGTGACTGTGTCCAACTGTCCATTGGGGGCCACTATATGCCCTAGCGCCATGGGAAACTGAGCAAGGGCACACTTAACCCTAATTACCGTGGAAACGGCTCACCAGCATTATGTGCGGGAGTGTGAAATAAAAGGAATAATCCCCCTAATTCAGCCCAGGGGTGAGGGCGTCCACTAAACAAAGAAATCATAATAATAAAACAATGTCTCGGCACAAAATCACCCTAATCCGTTTAGTTGCTGCCTCCCCCCCTCCTCTTCCTCCCTCCTGCTGTTCTGATTGGATCAGCCCACATTGAGTTTGGACAATGACCTTTTTTGCCATTGGCCAGTTTGGGACGTAAGGTATGAAATTACTTGCAGTGCTTTGTTAGGACGTGCATACCGTATACACGCCCGCGCCCGCTCACACACACACACACACACACACACACACACACACACACACGTCATTCTCCCAAGGCTTTTAGGTAGCTTAGCCGAACTTAAACACTCTGGATTAGTTGAGACGTGAAGGATTTTTAGCCAGCAAATGATCTGTTTCTTCTCTGTGTGACATGATCCTTCTCTCTCCTTTCCCTTTCTGCAAGAAGCTCACAAGCAGAGGAGAGGAGGAAAGACAGACGGACAGGGGAGGGAGGACACATAGGAGAGAGAGTCAGGAGATAAAGGGAAAGACATGCAGGTGAAACATGACATAGTTAGTAGTGAGTGAAAGAGTTTTGGAGGTTCTTGGTTCAGTTTTATCCCTTTGACCCAGGTAGTCCTGCACAGCCGATGATAATAATAGTAGTAGTAATATTAGTAATTATTACCTCCACCAAGGGAGCTCGATAGTCATTTGCATATTTTAGCCAACTGCATGTGCTCCATCTATGTTTATACAATATACAGCCTGGTGAAGGGCGGTGGTCAGATCTTGTTCAACAGTCTGATGGTAAGGGGGGGGGCTGTTCAGACACCCTGGTGGTCTTGCCCTGAGACTACGGTAGGCCTTCATGCCTATAGTCATTGTAGGGGTGCATGTGAACCAGTGTTGTTTTCGCCGACTAAAACCAAGGATAAAAATGTTCGTCGACTACCTTTTTTCACTGACGAAAGCTAAATGGAAACTAAATGAAAACTGAACTATGAGGACTAAAACTAAGACTAAATGCATGTACAGTATACTGACAATTTCGTCAACAAAGAAAAACTAGACTAAAATGTTAGGAAGTGGACAAGAGATCCATTACAAGTCATTTTACATTTATTTGCATGCTGAAAATAGCCGATCTACAGAGAACAGTCATTACGACGGCATCAAGCCCGCCAAAATACATACAAAATTTGCTGCCAAAAACAACAGTTTGTGGCTGATGGTGGTGCATATCCTTGATAGCGTGGCACGCTTTGACTTACACACCTCTTCCTGTACCGTTCCTGGAGGGAGGGAAGCTCCTCTCGCATTATGCACTCTGGCTGACCGCAGTGTTGTTTTTGGCAGCACATTTTTATTTAAGTCATATTCATAGTCTCTATTTTACGACACTTGTTGAAAATAGCCGATCTACGCGTTGTGAGCTTGTAGCTATTTTCAGCATGCAACCAAGTGTAAAATGACGTATACTGGATCTCTTGTCCACTAGTCCCTTCCTAACATTTTAGTCTCGTTTCTATTTGTTGACGAAATTGTCAATACATTTTGTCTGTTTTAGTCATCATGGCTTATAGTTTTCATTTAGTTTCCATTTGGTTTTCATCAGTGGAACAAGGTAGTCGACGAACATTTCTCGTCTTAGTTTCAGTCGACGAAATCAACGCTGCCGCCCGCTGTATAGGTTTTTCCATTGGCGGTCGCTGCAATTTCCGGACCAGTCAGTCATCAACGGCAGAGAACGTGACGCAGTATGAAGGAAAGGCAGCGTTTCAGCTGCAGGCAAGACGGGATGTTTAGTTTTTCTTGCTTAAAATGGTGACATATGTCCACATAACAAAGATGTATTGAAAACAATGGACAGTAGTGCATTTAACCAAAACTATTGAGTTGAATGTACGTGTTCATTAATATAGAGACATTTGTAGGGTATTTTAACTTTTGGTCAAGGCTTTTCTGGGAACAAAATTACATTTCCCCTCAGTTCTCCAAGTTCCTGTGTGCTCAGGCCAGTTGGTTTGTCATTTATACCAGGTTCCAGCACTGTTCTGCCAGTGCTAAGTTTGTATGTCGTAATTTTTCAGGTGTGTGTGTGTGTGTGTGTGTGCGCGTGTGCGTGCGTACCAAGATACGATTGGCATGAATCTCCATATTGTGGAGGTGAGCCAGATTGTGGTTTGTATTTCTAAGCGTTCAACCACACCCAATTTAATTCATTTTTACACACACTTGCACACGTGTCATGTTTTCAGACTTTTCACACTTTTGAGGTCCTTCCAATATTCCACTGACTGAGGATTCATGTCCGAACACTGACACTGCCTTTTACAAATTACAAACCATATGCCTTTGAACAGCTCTTTAACCCATAAGAGATCATTCAACATATCCTCAACTAGTTCAGAAAATCATTACTTTAATATCAACAAAGCTCAAAGTGTGCTTCTGAAATACACAGAACAAGAGTTCTCTGCCACTCAGTCAGGGGGGATTCACATGGTCCCGGGTGCGCACCTGGGACCGCTTTGCAGATGTTGTGGTATAGTGTGAACGATGTGTACCGTTCCCGGGAACGGATTGCCCAACCGTACCTGGGATCAGTCGGTAGTGCTGTTGCCTCACAGTTAGAAGGTCCTGGGTTCGATTCCCGCTGGGGGCGTGTTCCCTCCTCCACGTCATCAGTGCCCATACCCGAGGTGGGGTTGGCGTAAGGGCTGTGTGGAGTTTTCATGTTCTCCCCGTGTCCCCTAGGGTAGGTACCCTCACAAAAAACATGCAGTAATCCTGGTCTCTAAAACTACCTCCCCCTGGCCAGCCGGGGCGCCTGCTGAAGGGGAAAGGAACTGAGTCGGAATAACGTGTTCCTTCCACGCGCTACGTCCGGCCAGGGAAATTCCCCCCTGGCAGGTGAAAAGAAGCAGCTTGGATTCCTCATGCATAGAAGGAGGCATGAGGTCAGTCCGCACAACATGCCATGTGCTGCAGCTAGGACAAACATACCAAGGTTTAGTCAGTGACGTCACTGTTAACATACCAAGGATGCTGTATGTATGTGACGTCACCGTCATATACAGACAAGAGACAACGTTACATTGCACTGTTTAAGACCATCAGCTTTAGTTGTGTATTGTTGTTATGTTATTATTATAACTCAAGACAACGTCAGGAACACAGCCAAACTTTATTATTTGCTCTAAACTCTGAAAGTGACTCTTCTTCCGTGACATGACATTCTCTGTCTCCCAAAGCCCCATAAGTCCACAGTGCCCCTCTGAGACACATCAGTTGAATGAAGTGTAACCGGGTGCCCTGTTGAATCTCGGCCAATGTGAATCATGGCCAGCGGGGACCAGGCAACCGTATTCGGGAACGGTTCGAATCAAACGGACTCAGTCCGTCTCGGTGTGAGACATTCTTGTTTTATAATACTGTTTACAGAATGAAAGAATGTCCGATTTGTACCCTGCTATCCAGGTTGTCTACCACTTAATGTACTATATACACTAGTATAAGCAAACATAGCCAATCCTAATGCGTCACATTGCAATGCTTTAAGATTGTCTATTGTCAACAAGTTTTTTTTTACCTCTTCTATTTTTACATATGATGACATGCTAGAGTTCTCAAACTCTGCCCGAAACCGACCGACGTTTTCGGGCCGGGACGGGCATGAAATGGATGCTAATCAGTAGGAAAAATAAATATATATTGCATTTTTAAAATAATAACACCAATAATAGTTCTGTTCTGTCTGTTTGTGTATTTATCTATTATGAAGATGGTGCTGACTGGCATTTCTCACATTCTGCCCAAACCCGACCCGACCCGATGTTTTAGGGCCGGTCGGGCTTAAAATCTATGCTAATTAGTCGGGCCGGGCCTCGGGCCTGATCAGTTCGGGCCCAGTTAGAACTCTATGACATGCCCAGAGTAGTGATCATGTTGTGTAATGTCGTCAGGGGATATTTTATCAGAATAATGTCAAATCTAGGAATACATTTCTTACCAAGAATCTTCTTCAGCAATGTGTTTGTAAGGTGATTCTAGTAACATATCCCACATTGGTTTCTATTCAACCGCCCTAGGGGAATTCACAGGAAGACAGCTGCTGAAAGTTGGGGTACCATCAACATCATCAACCACCATAAGGCAAAATGTTCTAAATTTCATTATGCTTTAAGTATAGCATGTGAAGTGTCAAACTACGGGGTTTTCATGATTCTGAATCCATTCATTCCAAGCATTAGTTTTGCACGAAAAACACTCCTTGGGCTAAATTCGGCAATAGCCACTTTCCCAAATGTGACCCAAATTTGGGGCACATTTGGGCAAGTCACATGCTACTTAATGTATAATTGAATTTAGAACATTTTGCCATATAATGGTTGTTGATGGTACCCCAACTTTCAGCAGCTGTCAAAATTCCCTCAGGGGGGTTGAATGGAAACCAATGTGGGATATGTTGGTATAGACACAAGACAATTCTTGGTAAGAATGTATTCCCAGATTATATTAAATAATATCCCCTGACTATAAGGACATTTGAGGATATAAAAAGCACCCAGTGTGACTGTGTACAGTAGATGCTGAGAGGAATGTCCACCTGTGGTTTGGCTCCATTGCGGGACAGGCCTGTATGTCGTCTCTAGGCCTCTGATATCAGGTCTGTGAAAGTATCCAAGACATCAGAACTATCACGTTGCCGTACTGTACTTCTTCAGACATGCACACACACTCGCACGCACACACACTCGCACACACACACACACACACACACACACTCACTCACTCAGCCAAGTTCCAATACCTGGCACTTGAGGTGTTTTACCAGTCTTGAGTTGTGATTAGTGTTTGTGTGAGGGGGTGAACTCTCTCATCCCAAATCCATTATGCAGCTAATCCCTCCTCTTCTCGCGCCGCTGCAGTGGTCCACTCACACGCTTCCTCATTGTGTGTCTCTCGCCGCCTGCCAGTTACCGTGCCAACGGTTGTCAGCGCCTGTCAGTTACCATGGCGACCCGTCAGTCATGGCGGCTCATGGCGTGTCACCGGCCTGCCACTCAGGCCGTGTTTTCTCAGTCATGGGGATCAATCTAAGTGTTTCCAAGACCTCCTGGGTCACGCAGGGGCCGTGACCCTTGACCTCATGCACCTCAGATGTTTTAAGGAGTGTCTTTTCTTCTGTCTGTCTGTCTGTCTGTCAGGCAGACAGGCATACTTGTCTTTCTGACTCTGTCTGTCTGCACTATAAAATCCTAACTCTGAGAGTGTGCAATTGTGTGCATTTCTCATAGTTTTATGTTTGTATTAATATTTAACTATGTACTGTACGTGTGTGTGTGTGTGTGTGTGTGTGTGTGTGTGTGTGTGTGTGTGTGTGTGTGTGTGTGTGTGTGTGTGTGTGTGTGTGTGTGTGTGTGTGTGTGTGTGTGTGTGTGTGTGTGTGTGTGTGTGTGTGTGTGTTGCTTATCTGTTAGGATCAAGTTCACACATTTCTGCTCCTACACAGTAAAATCCTGAGGGTGAATGTTAAATGTAAAAGTGTGAAAATGGACTTACAAAGGCCCTCTCTCTCTCTCTCTCTCTCTCTCTCTCTCTCCATTGTGAGTAGATCAACACTCTTTAGCTGTGTACATAAATCAACGTGTCGTTTTCATAACAACCTGTTCATTTGACACTGGCTGAGCTAACTCTTCTCACTATCACAACTTAATATCAGAATTCCCAGCCGGTGAACCTTGGAGGAGAGTGTGTATTGTGTTCCATTCCGTGCGTGCGTGCGTGCGTGCCGCCACGCAGTTCAGATGAAATGTGAGAGCTTTATGCTTCTGGCAGATGTTGCCAGCGTGTTTGAATTTGATTCCCTTGTTGTTTGTTCTGAACATGTATTTGTAGCTGCGAGACGGCTTGAGGTTGATATTACACGTGTCGACATGTCAGTTTTATGGCTGCGTTTATTAATGGGGGAGTGTGTGTGTGTGTGTGTGTGTGTGTGTGGGACAGAGTTCTAGGACATATTTGGTTCGTGATGACTATTGGCACAGAGATGGGCTTCAACAGTCGTGTCTCAACAGTAGACTGCAGGCGCACTGGACATCTCTCTCTCTTCTTCTGTCTCTCTCTTTCTCGCTCGGTCTCTTTCTGTCTGTCTGTCTGTGAGTTGTTCTGTCTGTCTATTTTCTTTTTTTAAACATACAAAATGTATGAGGTTGTCTGGGGTGTGTAGAGAACAAACGGCACTGTGGGGTCCTGGGGGCGTAGAGAGAGAGGCCTGCAGTGTTTACTGCACTGCTCATCTTCCTAACCCCAACCCCTCCTCACCTTTGACCTTTGACCCTAACCTCTAAGCGCTCACCTGGTAGGACTGACAATCAGCCAAGCAACAGGTTAACCTCTGATCATTGGTGCTTTTTTCCTTTTTTTCTTTTTTTTGCTCAACCACCACAATAAATGAGGGGGAATTTAGACCTAATTGTGATGGTGGCCTCTACCCATTCAACTATAGCCGCCCCAGGTATAGATACAGTAGAAAAGATGGATTAGATATAGGTATCGTTTATTGTTCTTATGGGAAATTAATTTTTCTCAGGTCAGTACGCTATGCAGACAAGACAAACATAAATAGGTGCGTTGGCTTATTACATTTATAGGAAAGTGTAGCAAATATGAGTCATTTATTTCCTTAGTTCCTTGTTTTTTTTATAAGGCACATTTTAAGAGTCTGGGTAAGCGATTAGACGTGAGGAATGTCAATGTATACCCTGACTTATCTTTCCTAAACTGAGAGTCAGAATTGTATCTGTCCGGGCTCTCGGGAAGCACAGTGGTAATATAAAGTATACCTGCCCACCATGCACCATCACAGAGTCTTGTGGTCCGAACCCAAGCGGGGAGGGTTTAGTTTAGTTTATTTTTTTAAGGATCCACATTAGTCTACAGTCTACACTCTACACCGTAGTGGAGACTACTCTTCCTGGGGTCCAGGCCAAAATAACATCACAATACAAATCATAAAATGCAGTACAGCATGATCCATGTTTGTGAACAAACACACAAACCTGAAGAACAACATTTATAACAGTAGAATAAAAAAATAAAAAAATAAAACTGATTTGTCAGTCCAAAAATACAAAAATAATAATAACCTAATTTAATATAATTTCCTTTCCGAGTATTGCTGCCTTGAGTTTCCTTTTGAAACAAAATGTAGGTCTATTTCTTGTTAGAGTCAAATGTGGGGGAGCGCACGCCAGTATGCAATGGCTCTGTACATGACTGTTTTCTTAAGTGCATTGGTTTTGGGCAGAGGAACAGTAAAGAAGGTGATAATTGTCACTGCACATACTCATACGGGCTGGAATCAAATTAAACTACATAAGGGTCTATGAAGTTACTGTGTGACGTGAATGGCACTCACACTCCCTTCATCTTCCCACTGCCTCCGTCCCATTACCCTCTTCCTGTTGGACAAACATGCCCCTACCTGCCCAGGTGAGCTGATAGCCCTGATGCTCTCACGCTCAACCTCTCTGCGCCGCGCCGTGTCAGTATCACATTAGTGTTGCAAATAAACACTTATAACACTTTAAAGAGACAGATGGAAGATTTCCCTTTCCATTGGTAATGGTATGTATCTGTGAGATGAGCTGTGATCTTTATGGTGTAAACGTTCTATATCATGAAAACAAAACGTCAACTGGCCTGGGCCATGGCTCAGCGGTCCAGGCACCTTGGCTGGCAGTCCGGTCTGGCAGTGTGCCGCAGGTTCGACTCCCAATCCCGACGGGATCACTGCAGTTTACCCCCCCCCCATCTCTCTCCCCCATTTCCTGTCAGCCTACTGCCTGTCCCTCCGTAAAATAATATAAAATAAAGGCGAAAGCCACGGAAAAAAACATTTAAGATTAACATCCAACAGGAGCGTTTAAACTAGTATCGAATCAGTGCATCGAAAAAGGAATGGAGCTGTATTTCACAAAAAGCATTGGATTAAAGGTGGGGTAAGTGATGGGATACCAATTCTATCCAATCAGGAGAGAGAACTCACATGTGACACATTTTGAACTGGAACACTATAACGTTTGAAGCTGATAAATGGGTGCTCTCTCCTAATTGGCTGGAGATTTGCCACCCACCCAATGTATTTTCAATGTATTAAAGAGCTGGAGAGATGCAGATACCTCTAACAATGAGTACTATCACAAAAGAATGCTTTAATTAACGTTAACTAAATTATCACTTGCCCTAACTTCAAGGCACCCTACAGTAAAAACCAAGTTAAAGAATATAATGAAGCTGGACAAAGTGTTTGATTTGAGGGTTTACTTCAAAGACAATAAAAATACATGATGAATTTGTTCTGAATTATTGGTCATAGTCCATTTCCCTTTCTTAATGCAGACTTAGTTTGCACATTCTCATTCCACTCATTGTTCTTCTAGAATCACTATTAATCTATCTTTGTTTAGGTTTTTGTCTGGACTGCAAGAACGTTGCCATGCAGTCCCTGTACATGTAAATTGTCTTGGCCCACTCTTTATAGTAGCCCACAGTGCAGTCACACTGCACATATTATAGCAAATCTGTGATTGGCAGATGGCCTAAAATAGAATAGAACATTAAATCAATCAAGCCCACTAAGAAGGAAGTTCAGGCTACAGTTATTATTCTGACCCAAACTGTGACACAATTATCACATCTTTTGGAAACATCGCAGTGTTAAACTCATATGATGATTGGCATGTGGCCTAGATTAAAAAAAGGAAAAGGAAATGGATTCCCCACTCTCTCTACTAAATCAATGTCTTGGGGTCAAGAGTCATACAAGGTGTCAAAACAAATCTTTCCACTTTTTCTCCCAGGCTCTCATTTCTACACCTGGCACTTTGGCATCATACATCTTTTTTTTTTTTGTTACAGGAATGTCTGTAACATCTTAATTCTATTCGGGATGTTTTGACTACCCTTCAATATTAGTTGCTTTTTTAAAATGTTGGCAATTTTAGTTATTCATGAACGACACCAATAAATAATTATTTGCGATTATTTCACATCAAACTATTATTTTTGGTGATGCCTCATGTCGATGATTTTATTTAGAAACCTTGTTTCGAAAAATGAACGTCGTTGTAATCCCTGCTCCGTTTTCTCATAACACAACCGGCAGTTTAAATGAATGCAAATAAATCGCATACAATAAATGTATTGTATGTGCACAGCGGGATAATGTAATGATCCGGCTGTGTATGAACCTTTACTCTACTGTTGTAGGCACCTCTGAATTATGGCACCTGTGAAATGCTCAACATGTAACTGTCAAGCATATAAATGGGGTCACCTCTAATGTGGTAGTCCCATTACTCCTCTGTACTCCCCAGCTCCATTTACCACCCTGTCAGCAGTGACAGATATATGGAGCCAATAGCAATAATTGATGTAAGGCTTTATATGTTTATAGTCTTTGATTGAATTAGAAACTCAGACCCGTCTGACATGAGTGGTACTGTACTGTACTGTACTGTACTGTACTGTACTGTACTGTACTGTACTGTACTGTACTGTACTGTACTGTACTGTACTGTACTGTACTGTGCAACAGTGACACTTGGTGATGAACAAACGCTATAACGCTATTCCCATGCTCGGACACATGCAGCCAGACCCAAACCCAGGGACAGACCCAGGGACACAGCCACACACATAGCTGTCTATAGGAGTGGTTGCACCACTCAAAACACGTGGTAAAATAAAAAAGATTACCAGTAGGTTACACATTTTCATTTGCACAGATCTTTTTAAGCACTTTTTTAAGCACTTTTTAGGCTCTTCCTACCTGTAACTGTCAAGCGAGTTTTAAAAACACAGCCAAACTAAACATCTGCAGCTGCTTTGTCAAATTAAAAAAGAACAGGTAGTGCATATTTTATTTAATCTGAGAGTCTTCATTAAATTAAACCAGTGTGTTTTCTGCCTTCACAGCTGTGGAAAAATGGGAGCATGAATTGGTGAAAATAGAAATAGACCAACTGAATATTTGTGCAGGAAAGGTTGTGGCTAACATTTCATTTCACAGTAACCATTGCATTGTGTGCACAGTTTTCAGTTTGTCTTATTTTGTATTTAAAGTCTGTTTTCAATATTATTTCAACATAGAACAACGTGTGCAAATGTAGACCCTGCATTTGGAGACCTACTGTATAAAGTACTGTAGGGGAAAACGAATCTGACAGTAATACTTTGAAACTTGTACTTAGACTCACACAAACAAATATCAAGTTGGCTGTCTCGTTGTTGCGCAGGCTTCGGTTCCAATGTTGGTGTGAATTCACCCCCTCCGGCTCCGCCCCCTGTTATCAATCATATTGACTCCTGCTGAGATTTACAGTTCCTGTCAGAGGTGATAGATTTATAAAGCCACGTGGCTCAGCCCCTCCCTTGGCCCATGTTGAAACGCACTGGATGAGTCACAGGATGCGTGTTAATAGGGGCATAGATCAACAGGAAGCAGGGTAAATTCACACACACACACACACACACACACACACACACACACACACACACACAGCACACGCGCACAGACACACACCTATACACGGGTAAGCATGCATATACAGTACCATAGCGTAGTACTGCATGTGTACAGGCGCATATTCTTTGCACCTTCACTCAGTTTTACAAGCACACATTTAAGCAGGTGAACACACATACACACACACACACACACACACACACACGCTACTTCTTTTACTTAATATATTTTTTATCCCACGATTTTGTAACCCATTTTTCACCCCTGTGTCAATCATCTAATCGAACCCAGGACCTTCTAGCTGTGAGGCGACAGCACTACCAACTGTGCCACCGTGCCCCCACGCGCTAGTTCTTAAGCACTACTACAAAATAGCTAAATAAGATAATAATATCTACTTATAGATTTCCTGAAGATTAGACAGCATACTTCTGTAATGTAATCGAACTGAAATAAGGTCAGTCAGATTCAATCAACACTGCCCTGTCCGCTGCCTTTCATGCAGGTTGGCAGGCAGTCTGTTGCATTCAATTTGTACCAACCAGAGTAGGATAATCATGTCGTTGCTTTCAGCTGAGAGCTCAAAGTCATCTCTGATCATTGGTTCGCTTTCTCAAACTCTGCTCTGCTGTGTGGTCGCGTCTCGGGTGACCGCCAGGATTAATGAATCTATCGCGCATTGCCACGGTTTTACCACGTGCAACCCTTATTTTGAAGAGCCAAATATCCGTAACCGGATGTTACAATGACAAAATGCTGTGTGTGGTGTCTTGACCGGTTGTTGTTCTTTCAGTCGGTGGTGGAAAAACCAGACAGCGAGTATAACAGCGCCAGCTGTCGGCCGTTGAAAAACCTTGTCTTCACCAGAAATGACGTTCATTGCGCCGATTTGGAGATACAGGCCTTTGAAAGCAACACATAGAGTGTGCAAGTGGATGCGCGCGCATCTTCAAAATGGTCACGGCCAGAGCCTACGGTTCTGGCATGCATTAATTTAATCCTACGGTTACTACGGTTCTGTCTGGCTCCGTGTTAAGTCGGGCCAAGCCTGCTCCTTGTATGGGAATCTCTGATTGTTTATGGTCCTTGTTTCATGGTCAGGTCTGCTCCTCTCCAACACTAACACTCTTCTCTCATGGGGGTCCCTGGCACCAAATCGTATCGCAAGCTGACGCCGTGTGACTATAGAGCTATAGCTATATTCAACAAGTGGGAGAAAGAGGTAGAGACAGAAGGAATGAGTTAGGAAATATGAAACAATAAAATAAATAGAATTATGTGCATGCACGCACAGGCCAATCCTAATCATACACATTCATAGCTTTGTGTCTGACCTATCTGCAAGCACTAAAAGTATTGTACAAAATGTTGCCACTATAGAATTCTGTCCAAAACAAAACATATTAAATCAAACCTGTCCTAGCATCCCCTGAGGTCTACACAGACTCCCCATTCAAGCCAAATCCCGGTACTTTCGCTCATACAAAATATTGCATGGGGCTTGCACCAACTGTTTAGAACTCATTGCACCTTACATATCATCACAAGGCCTTGAGGTCACAGACTGCTGGTCCGAAGATTACAAAGAGAACCGCAGGAAACAGAGTTTTCGCAATACCGTGCCTCCCCTTCTGTGGAACGCTTTCCCGAAAGGAAATCAAGGATGCAAATTCTTTGAAGTCATTTGAGTCAAAACGTAAAACACATTTATTCTGTTCAGCATTAGGCTGCCCTTATTGCTGTGCCCCACAAACTGGCCCTACCACACTTTTGATATCTGTCTGGCTTAAAATGTGTTATTCATTTTGTCTTGTAAGCCATTTTACAAAGGTGGTTATTTAACCTATACTTGACGCATGGTCCCCCAGGGCTATACAGCGGGCCTCCTCTTGTTTTCCCTCTACACTAAATATCTATGTTTCTGGACCTTTACTTACTTACTTTCAGTCCCTTATCCACTCTTGGCTCTTTTCTTTTCTGCCTCTCCTTCCTTGCTACTGTATGTGTCTTACAATTTATCTCTCTCTGTCTCTCTCTCTTTTTCCTCCTTTCAATTTCCCTCTGTCCCCATCTCTCCCTGTCTCCTCTTTCTCAATGTTCCTGTTTGTCTCTGTTTTCTTTCCCTTCGTCTTTTAGTTTTCCTCTCTCTCCCCTGCTGTCTCTCATTAGCCAAAGGGGAGAGGAGAGGAGAGGAAAGGTGGAGGGGAGGCAATGGGGAAAAGAGGAGGAAGTCAGTCAAATTTGAGTGTTCGAGTGTTTCACTCTGAGAGTGTACAAGTTGAACCAAATCGACCCATTGTGTGTGTGTGTGTGTGTGTGTGTGTGTGTGTGTGTGTGTGTGTGTGTGTGTGTGTGTGTGTGTGTGTGTGTGTGTGTGTGCGTGTGCGTGTGCGCGTGCGCGCGCACTTGTCGGGGTAAATTAATGCGTGTTAGAGAGAGTGAGTGGACTCAGTGGAGTGAGATAGAGAAAGCTGACTCTGCTGCAAAAGTGTTACCTAACTCCATAAGCATCTATACTGTTTGTGCAGTGCTCACTTAAATTAGCCAGATCAGAGCTTTTCTCAAATTAGGGTCTTATCAAGCCCTGAATATCGTTTTTATGGCTCATTTTGAGCCATACTGTTAGTAAAGTCTGTGTGCACGTGTGTGTGTGTGTGTGTGTGTGTGTGTGTGTGTGTGTGTGTGTGTGTGTGTGTGTGTGTGTTATGTGAACGGACCATAATAACAGGCCTTATAATTTCGGGTTGAAGTCATTAACAGAGCACCGAGACATACGGGAGCTGCTCCAAACGTACCCGGGATTCACTTCTTGTAAACGGAACCGGACCCGCTGCGGGTCGGTTCGGACCCTCGAATCTCGGGCTTACCCGAAGCAGTGTTGATAGACTAAAACTGTGGCGAAAAATGTTAGTCGACTACCTTTTTTCACTGACGAAATGGAAACTAAATGAAAACTAAGCTGTGATGAGTATGACTATATATATTGACAATTTTGTCGACAAATTAAAACTAGACCAAAATGTTAGGAAGGGACTAGTGGACAAGAGATCCAGTATAAGACATTTTACACTTTGTTGCATGCTGAAAATAGCCGATCTACAAGCTCACAACGCGTCGCGAAGCTCACAACGCGTGTAAAATCTGTCATTGCGATCAAGGCCCACCAAAATACATTTTACTTGACTAAAACTAAACTGACCCGAAGACCTCTACACTGGAGGCGTTGCCTTCATCCATTCTCTCGTCGATATGACAGTCAATATGACAGATTGAATCATGACAGATGAACTGAATCATGACAGATGAACTGAATTATGCGCTGTTTTTAAGTAGATTATGAAGTACGTATTTATTCTAGGATCGTATGTTGTATGTTTCTTATCTGCATATTTATTTTAATCCTGACCCTGGGAGCTGCGCTCCAACATTACGCACCTGTGCAAATGGCAAATTATTGTCCCTCATCACTTCCTTTATTCAACTTTCTCTGTCTGTACACACACACACACACACACACACACACACACACACACACACGCACGCACACGCACACGCACTCACGGCAGGTGCGACAACTGCTGAGTTACTTTCTGCCTTTTGCTAATTTGACATATTGTGTGTCATCTGTGGTTCACTGCACACACACACACACACACACACTCTGCAGAGAGTAATAGTTCTTTTTCAGGAGCAACTGAAAAGGTAGAAAGCAAACTGTGCTGTTTGTTTAGAAAGGCAGTGAAGCAGGGCAGAACGACCACGAAGGAAAGAGGACAAGGAGAGAGAGAGGGGGGGGGGGGTGCAGAGGAGAAAGGAGCGGAAGGAAAGGAAAAAAGGAGGTGATAAAGGAGATTCTGGAGAGCGTGCGTATGTGTGTGCGCTTTTATGGGTGAGACAAGGAGGGGTGCAGAGGGGTCAGACCTCCCCGAAAAGGATCTCCAAAACAAGAGAGCAAGGTGTGTGTGTGTGTGTGTGGGGTGGGGGGTCTTATATAGACCATACAGTCCACAAAAGACCTTGACAAATTGCATATTTGGAGTTACTTCAGAAGTGAAGCAATCGTGTCTCTGTGGTATGTGGTGTTTTCATCATAAAGCGTTGAGCAGACCTGCGTTGGTTTGCAGCAGCTAGCAAGGGGACGTGAGGTCACTGCTTCTCCCAACACTTCAGTGGAAAGCAGGTGTGAATGTACAGTGACGGAATGGAATTAAATGTAGTAGAATAGAATAGGACACGGCTTCGCAAATGTTTCCATGCCAAGGACCCCCCAAATACCCATAGCTTCTTGCTGCAGACGCCCCATTGTGAATTTGCTTTAAAATACAAAATGAAACATTTAAATAATTTTGTAGTCTGTCAACATCATGGTACAGTAATCGGAGGAATAGATTTTGAATTCTCTCTCTCTGTCTCCCCTTTCCAATTGCTCCCCGTTTTGTAAATCCACATGGGAGAAATCTGTAGATAAAGGAAAGAATCACACCTGTGTGAAGTGAGGGGCGCTCTTATCATCGTACATCACATATGACGTAAATTCTCCATTCATTCTCAATGGGAATTTAATGTTTGTGTATAAGACGAGGATTATAGGAAATGGAAAAGGTAATAAAAAAGCATCCTATCCTAATGTTCATATAGTTGAGCTGCATCTGGTGTATGCAGAATATTCTGGTGTACACGCGGTGCATGTGGTCAACAGGACCGATTGGTGAAACACACCTTGAGACAGAACAGAATCCATGTCTTCATCAGCGGGTATGTTAGCTATTGTGTTGTATACATTCCAGCCTTTCTCCGCAAAGAAGACGACACCTTTTGCTTTGTCTGGTCCAGACGCAACAACGTGTGTGGTCAGTTGCTGCATGCATGCGTGTTTGTGTGAGAGTGAGCAGTGCGTGTGCATTTACTTCTGTGTGCGTGTGCATGTGTATCATTCTGTCTGTATACTGATGTGTTCATGAGGGCCTGTGTGTGTGTGTGTGTGTGTGTGTGTGTGTGTGTGTGTGTGTGTGTGTGTGTGTGTGTGTGTGTGTGTGTGTGTGTGTGTGTGTGTGTGTGTGTGTGTGTGTGTGTGTGAGTGAGTGAGTGCGTACAGTATACCTTCCATTAGTTGAACAATGTAGAGTGAGCCATGAATGCTCACTACTGAGTGAGAGAGAAGAGGAAAAGGGGGCGGGAGACATAAACAATAAACATAAACAAAAAAAGCAAAGGTTTTCATTAATTAAACCAAAAATATTTGTTTTGTAACTTAGAGTAACTTACAAAATAAAAGAAAAATCTAAGAAATTCCATACATTAGAAGATAATAGTGGAAATAGCCAATGATGTTTGATTTCTGTTCATTCATTATTTGGTGGAAAGAATATTTTTGAAATAAAAACAAAGAAAATAGCCAATGTACAAGACAGACACACACACACACACACACACACACACACACACACACACACACACACACGTTTCCATATGATAGATATTAGAGAGATAGATACTGTACATTCATTCAGCATTCTATCACCAATGAAAATGGCATATAAATAGACCTAGTGTCTGACCTGGCCATCTGCACTTGGGCTGACCACACCTACTGTAAATATGTGCAATCTGTCACCAGTACAATGACCACAATATAGGCTACACGTACCGTATACGAATGTATCATTGTGTCAAATATAGATAGTAAAATGGGTCAGTATGTCAATCTAAGCATGCAGATATAGGTATGCAGTTATACATACACACACACACACACACACACGCTTTTGCATGTGAATTCAGATTGTGCATGTGTGCGTGTGCAAGCGCTGCATGCTGCAGTAGCCATAGGCTACAGGAAGTGCAATATCCTGCAGTGACTATAGTCTGATCTGATACAGATGACCCAATACCATAATAGTCAACACATGGGCGCCAGTCACACAGACACCGGCCTGTCAGATGGAAAAGCTTCTGGGAGGGAGGGGGGGGGGGGAGAGAGAGAGCGAGGGAGAGAGACGGAGAGAGAGACGGAGAGAGAGACAGAGAGAGACGGAGAGAGAGAGAGAGAGAGAGAGAGAGAGAGAGAGAGAGAGAGAGAGAGACAGAGAGAGAGAGAGAGAGAGAGAGAGTGAGAGGTGTAATGGCAGAACATTAAGACTGAGGATGAATGAACGAGAGGCATACAGTAGGTGGAGAATGGTTGCCATTATTGCTAATGGAGGGAGCAGGCTGACATCTGCTTTACCTATGAGGGTCAAAAAACAGGTTAGCTATTAAAACACGGAGGAACCTCCATGTAGAGAGAGAGAGAGAGAGAGAGGGGGAGAGAGAGAGAGAGGAAGAGAGGAGGAGGAGTGAGAGGAGACGGAACAGTGAGGGGAAAATATTACACCACACATTGGATACCCAATCAGAGAATGGGATATATAGGGGGTAAGGAACAGAGAGAGTGAAATAAAGGTGAATGTAATGGTCAGGTGGAGTGGTGATGCGGCTAAGCATTAGGACTAAAGGTGAAAAATGTGAAGATTGAATAAACTAGAAAAGCAAGATGAAAGGATGACAATAAATCAAGGGACAGTAGCAGAGCAGAGAGAGAGAACGACTTTAGCAGATTGATAAGCAATAGATCCAAGGAAAATATGGTGACGTGCATGTGATATTCCGCCCGCCAAAAGAGGTTAGCTTGTTTTTAGTTCACCTCCTGTTATTTTACTGACAATTTCACATGATCAAATACCTCAAATGTAGCCTTGATTTCTGGGTTATGCACTTTGTTCAAAAGTAGCCCAGACCAAGTATTGACTTTCACAATCTGTATGCCATAATCATCAGGATTAAAACAAAAAAAGGTTTTAAAAATATTTCACTTTATGCACAACGAATCGAGAATATATAATATTACATTTTCACTTTTTGAATAATATTTTGGAAATATTTTTAATAAGGTTCTGATATGTACTAAAAATCACACATGCGTGAATTGAGGGGCGCTCTTATCATCATACATCATCATACTGTACATCATGTCATTCCGGCCAATCACATTTTACGTCCTCACTTTTGTCTGCAATGTTTGTGTTTACACAACGTTTGTGTTTACACAAACACTCAAAACTGTCCATTCATTGTCAATGGCATTCAATGTTTGTCTAGGACAATGTTTGTATTTACACAAACCCTCAAAGCTGTACATAGGAGGGGATAGCGCCCCTCAAAAATGTAATGCCGTGTTGTGGGTCCTGAAGACACAGAGACTTGCCTGAGTGATGCTTCAGTTGATTACGTATCATTGGCGTCACCTTGCTGACCATCTGCCAGGTTGAGAGGCCTGACAGACACCTGGGCGGGTCTTTATCTCCCTACTCCATTCCTTATAGGTCAGGGCTGGTTACTGCTCGGCTGTGATTGGCCTGGAAAGAGTAGGGTGTGAGTTAGCGGATGGAGAGCAGGTGTTGTGTCGTTAATCGGGAAGTTATGAGGAAATGGAGAGGGCTTCCGTGCCAGGGAAATGCAAGGGAGTGAACTCAGTGAAGCTTTCCAGGTGTGTGTGCGTGCGTGCGTGCGTGCATGTCTGGATAAAAGGTATACGTATGTTACAGCAAATTAATGAAAATTGTTCTAAGGGTATTTCTTCGTCTCTGTCCGTATATCTGGAGTTCTGGACTGCATACTTTACGTTAACAATACAGAACGACAGACAGACGGGGGTGTAGGGAGTGTGTCGCTTATAGAAATAGCTTGTGCAAGTATATGACAGATGTGCTGATAGTTTCCCATTTACTGGGATGCGTATACGTATGAAGGAGCTCAGTTATCTGCTAGAACATCTGGGAGGTGGCCGGATACTCAGTAATATCTCTACTCCTACACTGTAATTAGACAGCTGATGTTGACCTGGAATGTCAGCAGAACATACTCTGGCTTTCATCAAGCAAGTCTACATTGACGTCATAACATAATGTAAGAAAGTTTCCTTTCAAATCAAATGTGGTCTATATTCCTAATTAATCACATACTGTATATGTCCTAATTAATCACAATTTGTTCAATCTGTCTTTTCAATAAACGTGGCAAAACCCACTGATCTAAAACTTTAGAGACTGGTGGCAATGTTTTTTACAGGACTTTTGCACTTTTTTGGTAGTGTTCTCTTTTTGTCCTTCAGTAGGTAGGCTAACGCAACAGTACTGTTCAGCCTTTAGAGTTCCCAGGAAGATGCTTCCTCTGCATGGTGAAGAAACAGAATCAAGTCCATCTCGTAGTGCTTGGGAAGGTTTCGTGATCCCTGCCTGAATCAACAGCACTTGTTTGCCCAGCACTGAATATTGCTAACTATTATTAGCATAGTGCAGTGGTTCCCAAACTTTTTCACGTCACGGACCCCCAAAATTACACTTAATTAGGCCGCGGAGCCCCATTTGAAAAGATATGCCGGCGACCCCCAAAAGAGAAGTTTTTACGGCTCTCAGGAGCCTCAGTTTGACATGCATTAGGCTACAACGGACCCCCATTTAATGGCATTTCTATCTCTGGGACCCCAATTTATGAGTGTACAAATGGAACCAAATGGAGCCGTTAGGGAACCACTGGAGTAGTGGCTGAGTGATGCATGTTGCCAGGGAACATCCTTCTCTGTTGTAAACAAGTTGAATAAAACAGGCAGCCTGTAAACAACAGATCCCAGATGGACATGCAGTCAGAGAACATATGGGAGGTGTGGCGGAGACTGGCTGGGTTATTAATCTCTTTGACAGATGCCATGGAGCATGTTGTGGAGGGGAAAAGGGAGTCATTTTGTTTCGAGGTTTTCCCAGAAATGAGGTGATAAGTGAATGATGGACGTTAGGGTGGAGGGAGATGAGTAGACGACGTCATTCCAAACTCCTTCCACTTCTCTGGACAACTTATCTCACTGCTTCCTACTGATTCATAGAATGAGGCATTGTTTACTATACAGTATATTAACCACTTAAGCCCTATACTTTATTGCCACGTATCCCTCAAAGTGCGTTTTAACAGCGGGAGAACAACGGCGAGCAACACTTGAATTTAATCGCCCACTATCGCCGGACGATGAATTACTTTCATCTTTTCGGGCGACGTTCCTCCGACTATCGCCTGTTCGCCTGCTATCGTCGCCGCTAGTGGTCGGGCCCCAAAAATATCTTTAAAAAAGAAAGAAAAAGGAAAACAACTACGTTCAAAATTCCCCGTTATATCTATATCCAGTGTGTGTGTGTGTGTGTGTGTGTGTGTGTGTGTGTGTGTGTGTGTGTGTGTGTGTGTGTGTGTGTGTGTGTGTGTGTGTGTGTGTGTGTGTGTGTGTGTGTGTGTGTGTGTGTTTGTGTGTGTTGTTCATCATCATTTTTCGACCGCGGTCGAGATCGTGGATTTCACAATATTACGCCAGACTTCCCAGTCCTTCATTGCCATCCCCAGTATGTACAGTAGGTAAACACATTATTAGCACGAACCTGATGATTGAACTCCTTTGTTATCAGTGCATCGATTGTCTATTTTCATTTATTTTTTTAAACGGGAGATAGCAGGTCTCTGGGGATGTTGGAGAAAGTGTTGCTGCTGACTGCATGCATTTTCCACATCATCTCTCCCACCGAGAACCACCAGAGCATGTAACGGAACAACTCTGCCACAGATTAGGGTGAGACTGGAGGTCAACTCGGAATGCCAGGTGTTTAGTGTAACAGATCTGCTCGTGGTCACTGTACATTTGTCAGTGCCAAGGCCAGGCAGATATAGCTACTGGTACAGTAGGCCCCCCGACCGCCTGTCTGCAAAGCGTCTTCATGCAATGCATTTGTTTGGCGAGTCAGCAGAAGCAATATCATGCACAGACAGTTTTGAGATGGGCGAAGAGTCCACTCCAGAAGAGTCCACTCCAGATATTTTCCAATACCAAAGCATTAACCCCCTTGCCGCGATTGCCGAAGGTCTTCGGCAATTGAAGCCTAATTTTGATATTAACACTTGCCGCCATTGCCGTAGCCCTTCGGCAATTCCGCTTTTATAGTGCATTTGATCGATCGAGCCATAATGCTACTTACGTTAGCCGGTTAGCTAGCTGTGTTGTTAGCACAGCACTGGATCGTTCATCTTAGATCATCGTCGCCATAAGAATCCATTCTATCCGTTTCTTTCAATCGCCTGTATCTCCTATTCCTTGTCCCAGATGGCATTTTTGGTCAAAACAGCGTTTCTTTGACGGCACGAGCCGACGTTGTGGAGGGCTATAGTGTACCGGCATGATCCGATCATGTAAACAAAGGTTGTCTTGGCAACGTAAAGCTGGCAGGGATAAGACCACTTCCGGTTGAGGCAAAATGTGGCTTTTCAAAATAAGAGCTCAAATAAAAAAAATGCTGGCGTGAATTAGGTCCTAATTTCTCAATAAATGGTGGCAGTAAATGAGTTAAGAACATTGGCGTGGGGTAGCATGTGGTTTATATTGCCTCCTGAACATAGAGAGATTATTGTTTATGTGGTTTAGTTATGACAGAGGTCAGAGCGGCTTGATGATTGATGGTAGAGGTGTACAGGTATAATTGCATTATGATAATTATGATGAGTAATAATTGTTTTCTAAATTACAGAAGTAGACAGATACCTCACTAATACGTTAAGTATATTTTTGATTTAATTTTAGCCTGCTATTAAAATAATAGATAGTAAAAAAGGTCTCAACTTTTTGGGAGAGTTTTTACCAGGGATTACGAGGGACAATAGGGTATACAAACCTCGCACCTTTGGTATGCAAATCCGGGGGTCGCCATTTTGAAGGTGATAAGTATACCTGGCCGACGAATAGGCATCTCATAGCAGAACAACAACCGTGCATCAAAAGTATTAAGCCAACAATGTTACGAGCAAGCTTCAAAAACATTTGAAAGTGTATTGTATTTGAAGACAAGGCACATTTACATGTTACTGTACATTAAAAAAAGAACACGCCCTAATATATATTATATAAAACTAGTCGCTACAGCTAGAGCATTAACTCATTTTCTGAAGGGTACAAAAGCAGCAGGTTCAATCATCATAGCACATGGATTCAGAGATGTGCACACCATAGGCTACCTTAAGATCTGCCCAGATGTGTAAAATAGTGTGTAACTCTCTAACAATTGCAAACGCAAGGCTTAGGAGTCCGATGAGGCTCACTGTGTGTGTATGCAAGGAAGCATCCGTCTCAGTGATGTTTCTCCTCTTGCACAGCACAATTTGAAGACAAATATTCAGAAGAATGCTTATTTGAATGGTAGACTATAATGTATAAATCTGGTCTTTTTTATTAGACATCTTTGCAATGTTTTTTTTATCAGGTAGGAAAAACTTAAAATTTGTCCCCCCTTTTGTTTGCAAAGTCCCCATCCCTCCTCATCATGGCAGATGTTCCTTGTAACCATTAGCAACCATTCTGCAGACATTCCGTGGCAGGTTTCTGTAAGTTGCACAACTTGTGTAAGTTCCAGACGTGGTTGAGATGGGGTGAAATGGGGGTGAAGTAAGAGGGCTGCTGACTGCAGAGTTCCAGAACAGAATGTTACAGTACTGCTCACATCACTGAACAGTGAACACACTGGTGCAGGCCACACCATGAAATACTTGGTGTTCATTTAACTCCCAAGAGTGTAGGCCTACAAAATGGATCCAAATAGACCTGGCGGCGCAAGGGTTCGATTTGTGCACTTTGCAGTTATTTCACTGTGTGGGAGGTTGAGCTGATGGGAAGAAAAATATGTGGCTAGGCAAAACAAGGCAGAGGAAAGGTTTTGGAAAAGGATGCTGACCCTATCAATTTCCATCTAAAATCTTTGGGTCTTACTGTGTATAACACTTTCCTTTAGCCAGGTCCTCTTTCATGCCATCACTGTTTAGCAGTGATTGTTTTGATAAAACAACAATTTAGTGTGAGTACCTGCCCACCATACGATAGAGGGTATGCGCATGCATAAAGTGAATGGAAAATCGAGTGGCAAATTGAGTTTAATGAAGTTTAATGTCGTTTAATGCAATCAGATAGGACCTTTCTGTTTGGATGTATGGGCTATCAATGGTAAAGTTGGTGCCCACCACCACCGCACGGTTTGAATCCTCCTGTGCATCCGGGCAGAGAGGGTGATGATCTCTGTCACTGCACTAGTGACTCCTACAGGTTGATCAGAGCGCGTGTTGAGTGCAGGGTGCAGAATGCAGATTCTGCAGAACTAGGACTAGCCGCTCGCGTAAAGTCCTCCTGGTGAGACTCTTCTCTGTCAGGTGAAAAGAAGTGGCCTTGATGTCGTATCAGAGGACCAACTGCAGGAGTTAAAGAAGTGACCTTGACGTCGTATCAGAGGACCAACTGCAGGAGTTAAAGAAGTGGCCTCTATGTCGTATCAGAGGACCAACTGCAGGAGTTAAAGAAGTGGCCTTGACGTCGTATCAGAGGACCAACTGCAGGAGTTAAAGAAGTGGCCTCTATGTCGTATCAGAGGACCAACTGCAGGAGTTAAAGAAGTGGCCTTGACGTCGTATCAGAGGACCAACTGCAGGAGTTAAAGAAGTGGCCTTGATGTCGTATCAGAGGACCAACTGCAGGAGTTAAAGAAGTGGCCTTGATGTCGAATCAGAGGACCAACTGCAGGAGTTAAAGAAGTGTCCTTGACGTCGTATCAGAGGACCAACTGCAGGAGTTAAAGAAGTGGCCTTGACGTCGTATCAGAGGACCAACTGCAGGAGTTAAAGAAGTGGCCTTGACGTCGTATCAGAGGACCAACTGCAGGAGTTAAAGAAGTGGCCTTGACGTCGTATCAGAGGACCAACTGCAGGAGTTAAAGAAGTGGCCTTGACGTCGTATCAGAGGACCAACTGCAGGAGTTAAAGAAGTGGCCTTGACGTCGTATCAGAGGACCAACTGCAGGAGTTAGCGGTTACATGACAAGGGACACTGCAGGGAATCAGGAATTGGCATAACTACTAAATTGGCATAAAAAAACTAAACACTAAGAAGAAAGTTACTTTCCCATTTCCATTGAGCCTGTGCTCAAGAAAGAAAGAAAGAAAGAGAGAGTGACGATTACTGTAGCTCAACCGTCTGGGCACCTGGGCTGCTGAGCCAGCCTGACGGCGTGCCGCGGGTTCGACTCCCGATCCCGGCGGCTTTGGCACGTGTCTTCCCCCCCCATCTCTCTCCACATTTCCTGTCAGTCTACTTTCAACCTATCAATAAAAAAATATATATATATATTTTAAAGGCTTTCTTTTTCCCCCCTTTTTTCAATAAATTATCCTAAATGGTCTCACAATGGGTATAGAAATGTGTAAAGAATGGAAGAGCCAGAGGTTGCTGACAAAGCGAAACTATTTCTAAATATGTATGATTAAACCATTTACATACAAAGACAAATAATATAATGGGCTTACATAGCGCTGGCAAATAATGTAATGGGGGTTAGATAGGGTTGGGAATGATCGAGGCATCGCGAGAAAAAGTTTGCTGAGCGTGCTTTAATTTCCAACATTACAATGACGCTCATTGCAGAACTCCACACAATGCATGTATACATACATATCCCCCATGTATTACTGTATAGCAGAATGTGTCTGAGGCTCTGAAAATACAGCATGAGTGCTAGTTTAAAGTAAACTACAAAAGGCCATTATAGACGGAGTGACACAGGCATTCTTCTCGGCTGGATCAGAGTCTACTCATGAGGGGCACGGGACACGTAGTGTGAAAAAACACAACCCAGGTAGTCATTCCCCGGGCGCATGCACAAACGAGCACACGTTCTAAGCTAAATAGATTTCTTGGCTGTATAGGCCTAGATTTCTAGCAGATATTTTGCAGCCAGCACTAATCTAAACCTCAGCCACGTCCCTCTGGAAGAGATTAGGAACAACAGACCAAAGAAAGAAATGAAGAAAAGCATGCTGGGTGACAGGAAGTAGAAGGTGAATAAAAAAGGGTGCTGGGGAAGGCAGGAGGTAACCTGACTCCGCCAGATGGCGGCAGCAGTGAGTTCCTCCTGCTTCCCATCTGGACTCTCTCGGGCAGAGACGATGCACTCCGATCAAATTCTGGTTGGAGCGAAATGCGGCCGTATGTGGCCGCTATAGAGGCGGGAGCAACGCGAGACTGGTGACGTATTGTAGCCAGGCCACAGCGCAAATGTAAACACAACCTAACAGGACTGCAACTCGAAATTATTATGGAGATATCAGATTTTTGTCCCACTGCTTCGGGTTCATCGTTTCTGCATGTAACTAGTAAAAATCACTAGAAGTGAAAGCTCTAGCAGGAGGTAGATGTGTATGAAGAGGATAGATGGAAGAGATCAGGATTTGGGAAAAGACTATCAAGATGAATGTTTTTTTCTTTACTGGCAAATTTTCCAATGAACTAGAAAAGTTGTTTTTTAATGTTAGATTCCTCCCCACATGCACATGTGTAACACCTTTATACTGTATCTATCTGTATGTGGCCGTTTATTATGGCTGCATAATCAAACACTGCATTCCAAAGAGCTCTCTTTCCCTCGTTCTGTACCCTCGTATCACTCACCGCCTGTCCCACAGGGTTGGCCTCGACCTTTTTGACAGTAGCCTCGGTACTAGCCTCAGAAACCCAGACGTTTTTATTTCCAGGGAGAAACAAAAGTCTGGGGCCGAGTCCACTTAAATTTGGCATACAGTAGTGCAAACGTTGCTCAGTCTCTGCTGATCTGGTCTGCACCTTTGTTAAATTGACACACACACGTGCACACATACTCCTCTCTCTCTCTCTCTCTCTGTCGCTCTAATTAATTAATGTCATGTCCTGCAGATGTGCCTAGATTCTCCAGGCGGATCCTCCCGGGAGCTTCCTCCCGTAGGTGAAGCATAGGTTAGGTGAGTTCCAGTCTACCTCAGTACTAGCTCAGATCGGTGAGCCAATATTATCCAGCGCAAGCTCCATGCACTCTAGACCAGAAAGCACGATGGCTGGGCCATGCAGGCTATTTTGAACAGGCATCAACGGAATGTACTTATTTGCAACAGAACAATTTTTTTGGACCAAGGTCACATTGTTGGACAGGTAGGCACATTAATGCTACTGTGAGGGGTACAGTACTACTGAATGATAGACTCTTAACCCATTTAGGCCTGACATCGAAATTAAAAAAATGTCTTCTAAATCCTGACGATTTTCTGAAATACCTATGTTTCTGTATCAGTGGTGCTCAATATTTCATGTCAAGGACCCCCAGAATTATATGTATTTGGTCACCGACCCCCATCTGAAAGTATGTTGTTCCAGGGACCCCCGAGACGTAAAGATTTGAGTTAAAAACATAGAATATATTCAAAGATTTGCTCCACATTTTCACGATTTTTCAAAAATAGCAGACCTACAAGCGTGCCGCGCTATGATCTTGTAGATCTGCTATTTTTTTAACAGCTAAAGTATAACACAATGCCTAAAACACCAAAAGGGGACTGGGTGCTACAGTAATGGGGATTGAATGGACTATACTAATTTTACAATTTAGGAATTTAGCAGATGCTCAATCCAGTGCGACTAAGAACAACACATTGGAATACATCAAATACATCAAATAGTCACCAAGAATCAATCATACATATAAGCTAAGAACCTAACATCCGTCTACAGTGAATGGGCACTACTAATTTAACCTCACTGTCACGGGAACCGAGACCAATGTGGGGTGGAGTGAAAAAGGTCAGACCTCAGGGTCACTCACAGACCAACCCTGTGGTGAATAGAGGTCGGTGCTCTTCCCCAATGGCAATTTGTCTCTGTTGGTTTGATTGATTGATTGATTGAAATCTTTATTAACAGTTTGCAGAATTACAGTACATTTCAAGCACAAACTCAATACAAAGACTGTTAACTGTGAGTGGACGACCCAATTAAGCCTTACACTTGTTTACAACAGGGTCCACATTGTTCAATTCATCAAAACATTTAGAGACAAACAAATAGACACTTCTATGTAGTTAAAGAACAGAACAGGAATTCATCATATAGGAAGCGAAAAGGGAAAAAAATATATATACAGTGAGGGGAACAGGGGGATAAAAGAAAAGAAAACGAAAGACAGAGTGTAGGGTGCCTGCACACAACACCATGCGTTGATGCCATGTGTGCATATGTTGGTGTCCAGTGTCCACGGTACAAAATGCCTATATGTAATCCAAGGCAACCATCATTCACCCTCTAGTTTCTCCCTCTACACTTTCCTGGTGTCACTCTTTTTTTTATGCTCTTTTATCCCAAGATTGTGCAACCCATTTTTTCACCCAGTGTCAATTAACTAATCCTGGGGGCTAGACTCTCTCTGCCAACCTGGAGAGAGCGACGGACTGACCTTATGCTTCCTTCTATGCATCAGGAGTCCAAGCCGCTTCTTTTCACATGACCGGGGGGAGTTGGAAGGAACACGTTATAGCGTGTGGAAGAAACACGTTATTCCAAATTGTTCCTTTCCCCCCCATCAAGTTTAGAGACCAGGATTACTGCATGTTTTTTGTGAGGGTACCTACCCAAGGTGTCTGTCACTCTTAACTACAGTACAACTGCTCTGTTTGTCATAATGAAACGTGAGGTGAGTTTCCAAATTCACCAAGCCTACATTTTAATCATAATATATAGCCTACTGTAGGCCTACCAAATAATGAATTCATATGATACAATGTATATATGAAGGCCATGTTAGTGGACTGGACACATTCTATAGCATACACTTTAAGTTAAGGTCTTAAGATAATATTATCTTAATACTCACCTACGTTTCATGAATGAGTTTGAATGTACCGCTCTGTTAATTAACATCCTACACTTATTGCGTAGTGATGCTTTTTGTTGTAGCAGTTTGAATAACTGTATCCAACTTTGAAATTCAAGTGACAATTTGGTCCAAATTTCCTGATTATGAGCAGCCTTGACAATGTGCACATGGCTTGTACATTTTTGCGCAGATGCTTCAGTTAGCAAGCCAAATTTTGTAGAAAAATGAAGTCATTAGCAATTTATTAGAAAACCATTTCCAACCAACTTAAGACCTGTTTCTGGTTGTCCCCGTCTCAATTTCTCAGACTTCAGCTCAGCTTTAAAAGGTGTCACAGGATCTTGTTAAACCGTTCTACGAGTCTGATGTCTGGGAACTGAGCTTTAGAAATAAAAGTAGCTTTTATCTTTATATGCTGTACATAAAATCATCCACTTGTGTGAGGGCTAAGAGGTAAGGAGCGACTGATCATAAACGCATGACCGAGCTAAAGGGCTTCAAATGCGCGTAAAAAGATGAAGAAAGGAGAGTGAGAGACTGAAACCAGAAAGACATTTTGGACCGTTATGAATAACACATTATTCTCTTCCATTGCAGTGGACAAAGCCCCCCCAAGTCTCATAGGTCAAGAATGGAGTGGGCGGCTTGCCGCGGCTATGACAAATAGTGGTTCAGACTTCTGTGACACGTGTTGTCTATTGTGATGTCATCTTGCTGTGGAGGCGGTTCTTTGCAACACTGGTGTTAAAGTGAAGTGCCACCTTTAATCCTGTTTCTAAACATTGTTTTTCAAGGCATATTCATTCATTCATTCAACCTTTATATAAATTATCGGAGAGAACATTGAGGGAACCCCTCATTTACAATGCATCGATTACATGCAAACAATTTAAAAAAAAGCAGTAATACAACAACAATGAATTACAACAATCCGTTAAATAGCACAGTGGAGGTGGAATTGACATGCTACTCTTTTTTTTTAATGTTTTGTCATACATTTTATTAAAGGAATGTCACAGTATAAGGAAACAGTCAGTGATAGAAAGAAACCCTTCAAAGTTTTACCATACCATACCATACCATATTTTATTTTCAGGATAGAAAGCTTTCGGTCCTTGGACCCTTTTAAGGCGAAAAACTAATATTAGCTGCAATGATTTGCAGAACAAAAAAACAAACACCGGCCAAAGGTGTATCAGAGGAAATGACATCATATGATACGCTTGTTGATTCAACATAATATACTGCAGTGGTTCCCAAAGTGGGGTCCGGGGACCCCCAGTGGTAAATTAATATTGATTTTACAATATATATTGAGGTCTCTCTAGAAATGCCATTAAATGGGGGTTTGTAGACTAATGCTTGTCAAACTGGGGGTCCTTGAAATTAAACAGGTTGAGAATCACTGCTAGAGCCGTAAAAATCTACTCTTATGGGGGTCCCTGGCATATCTTTTCAAATGGGGGACCGCGAGGCTAATTATAGTGGACTCCCAGACGAAGTTGCACCACTCACTGTTATTGCACCACTGGCATGTTATTGTGTAAGCGTTCCGTACGCCAAATGTGAAACAAACTAAAAGTAAATAACAGCTCTATTATATCATGTCTCTTGAGGACGTCATTGACATAATTATTGGCTTCTGTGGCGGAGCCTTGTTCCTGTTTAACAGAACCGTTCCAAAAGTATAGCTTTACAACGTGTGACTCCTGTTTTAAGAGGGCTCTCCCCCTTTAATTTGTCCATGAGTTATTGGGTCAATGGTTTTGCTTTGTCGGCGGTGTTACTTTGTCCCCGGTGTCAATTTGTCACTGCCGGTCCACACGTTTGTCTCATTGTGACATCACAGCTGTTTGGTGATACAGAGCTCTGTGTTTCATTCATGAGATGATGATGATGGGTGAGAACACGGCTGTAATGACATGGTGACATGGCCGCTCTCATGGATCTCTGCTTGTCCATTCTTCCTTTGTGTCATTCTCCATACTTCTTGTCCTCTCGGTCTGTGCATGCGTGCGTGTGTGTGTGCATTGAACTGAGTCTAGAGTCTGTTGCTAATCACTGAGTTTGGCAGCTATCTCTGCCATCCTGCTCCTATACGATACACATGGTAGTCCTTACCAGCTAATGAATACCATTCTTCATTCTCTCTATCTCTCTCTCTCGCTTTTTCTCTGTTTTATACACAAATTGAATGACATCACTTTGCTCCTGTTCTGGCTTTTCTGATAACTTAGCGGAAGATTTTGCCATTCATGTGTGTTTGTGTGCAGTGCACGCATGGCTTCTCATCTACCACTATTACAGTGTTTGGCATATAGCTTGCGTTTCACTGCCACCATTTCCAAAGCACAATGATGTTACTTAGAATCACATACTCTGTTTTAACAATCATTCCCGGGATTCCTTCAAAATATTCCTGAGAAATATTTTTGCTAGCTTACCTTGCTCTCGATTCTATTATCTCGCTAAAACGAGAGGCGGATGAGAAGTCAGAAATGAAGCGCTAGTATCCATCAGATCAAAACCACGGAGAGCGCCCTGGATTAGCAGATACGAGGCATTCTTTCTGCCGCGCTAACAGGCTAGTGAACGGGAAGCTAATATGACTGAAGAGAGAAGCGTACGGTGGCCTTAGAGGCTCACTCAAAAATAAAAAAGGAAAAAAATCTGAATATTATTCTCTCGCCTGATATCATTGAGGATGCGCTAGGACGTCCTATGCATCCGCCGATTGGATTCCCTATGATGTGTCGACACGTTCCTATGGACGGAACCTGCAAAAGGAGAGTGGTCAGTCCATGTAGTATTTCTTTTTGTGCAACCACCTTAAGTGTTGTTATGTTTTCATTTTATACAGCTGTTGCGTTGTTAAATCTGGAGTTGTGGTCTCCTTGAATTTCAGTTGTACACAGTAGTTTGAATAGCCTATATGAAATAGTGTTCTTCCTCCTTAGGTTCAGCCAAGCTTTATTGACATGTGACAACATGTCCACTGTAATAGTTGGAGTTATAAACAATGTAATAATTACAATGTAATACAGGGAAAAGGACAAACACACTATAACGAGAACTATCAGAAGTGTGAATGTCCATATCTTTTAGGGGCTTTGATGTGGCGAGAAGTGAGAAAAGTGCACAACCAAGAAGTTCCCATGATGAAAGGGATCGAAAGATGTTTGGGTGTTTAATGGCTGTTTCATGACAGTGTGGGAGGGTTTCCTGCCTGGAGAAGCTCCATGTGAACTCTATATCAGTCAGACGCTGTCATCACACCGTGGTGAGAACTGAAGGGACTTTCCACATGTTCCAAGACCTCTTGTTAAATAACCTGCACTTAGCACTTAATGACCCGCACCTGCTCCTCTCTCTCTCTCTCTCTCTCTCTCTCTCTCTCTCTCTCTCTCTCTCTCTCTCTCTCTCTCTCTCTCTCTCTCTCACTTTCTTGATTCCTATCGCCATCATTTGCTTCAAGTCTGTCTCGCTGTCCTCTCTTTCTCTCCGTCTGCCCTCTGTCTCTGTATATCTCTTCTCCGCTCTCTCTCCTTCTCTTCCTTCTCTGATGTTTCTGCAGGTGTTTGGCTTTTACGACCGAGTGATTAAAAACCATTTTAACCCCAGCTAGCTCTCTGGTCTGTCCTTGTCTTCACCTCCGGTGTGATGAGGCTATGAGTTTATGATGGCGAATAAGATTAAGTTGAACTTTGCGCGCGAGCGTGTGTGTGCATTTGCTGGCTCATAGCAACCATTATGATCATCTGCCACCATCAACAATTACAGTATTTTGTTAAGACTTAACTTGAATTACCATAATCCTGACCTGGGGTCACGTACCAAAGTGTCTTTGTTTTGGTATTTTTGGGTTCCCAAATCCACCTCTAACTTCTTCATACCCCGGCGTCAGAGCGCCCAGGCGTGCGTGTACGTGCGTGTACGTGCGTGCGTGTGTGTGTGTGTGTGTGTGTGCGCGCGGAATCTTTGTTGTACCGTGACTGTATTTGCTCAAGGGAGTTGTCTTGGATAATGGCCAGAATATCACTAGCTTGTGATATTGTGTGTGTGCGTGCGTGCGTGCGTGCGTGC
>NC_137866.1:27917431-27997431 GCF_963924005.1 Protomyctophum bolini | reverse complement strand
TCTCCTCTCATTCCACCAGCCTCCTTCCCTTCATCTCTCCTCTCATTCCACCAGCCTCCTTCCCTTCCTCTCTCCTCTCATTCCACCAGCCTCCTTCCCTTCATCTCTCCTCTCATTCCACCAGCCTCCTTCCCTTCATCTCTCCTCTCATTCCACCAGCCTCCTTCCCTTCATCTCTCCTCTCATTCCACCAGCCTCCTTCCCTTCATCTCTCCTCTCATTCCACCAGCCTCCTTCCCTTCCTCTCTCTCTCCTCTCATTCCACCAGCCTCCATCCCTTCCTCTCTCCTCTCATTCCACCAGCCTCCTTCCCTTCCTCTCTCCTCTCATTCCACCAGCCTCCTTCCCTTCATCTCTCCTCTCATTCCACCAGCCTCCATCCCTTCCTCTCTCCTCTCATTCCACCAGCCTCCTTCCCTTCCTCTCTCCTCTCATTCCACCAGCCTCCTTCCCTTCATCTCTCTCTCCTCTCATTCCACCAGCCTCCTTCCCTTCCTCTCTCTCTCCTCTCATTCCACCAGCCTCCATCCCTTCCTCTCTCCTCTCATTCCACCAGCCTCCTTCCCTTCCTCTCTCCTCTCATTCCACCAGCCTCCTTCCCTTCATCTCTCCTCTCATTCCACCAGCCTCCATCCCTTCCTCTCTCCTCTCATTCCACCAGCCTCCTTCCCTTCCTCTCTCTCCTCTCATTCCACCAGCCTCCATCCCTTCATCTCTCTCTCCTCTCATTCCACCAGCCTCCTTCCCTTCATCTCTCTCTCCTCTCATTCCACCAGCCTCCTTCCCTTCCTCTCTCCTCTCATTCCACCAGCCTCCTTCCCTTCCTCTCTCCTCTCATTCCACCAGCCTCCTTCCCTTCCTCTCTCCTCTCATTCCACCAGCCTCCATCCCTTCCTCTCTCCTCTCATTCCACCAGCCTCCTTCCCTTCATCTCTCTCTCCTCTCATTCCACCAGCCTCCTTCCCTTCATCTCTCTCTCCTCTCATTCCACCAGCCTCCATCCCTTCATCTCTCTCTCCTCTCATTCCACCAGCCTCCTTCCCTTCATCTCTCTCTCCTCTCATTCCACCAGCCTCCTTCCCTTCCTCTCTCCTCTCATTCCACCAGCCTCCTTCCCTTCCTCTCTCCTCTCATTCCACCAGCCTCCTTCCCTTCCTCTCTCCTCTCATTCCACCAGCCTCCATCCCTTCCTCTCTCCTCTCATTCCACCAGCCTCCTTCCCTTCATCTCTCTCTCCTCTCATTCCACCAGCCTCCTTCCCTTCATCTCTCTCTCCTCTCATTCCACCAGCCTCCTTCCCTTCCTCTCTCCTCTCATTCCACCAGCCTCCTTCCCTTCATCTCTCCTCTCATTCCACCAGCCTCCATCCCTTCCTCTCTCCTCTCATTCCACCAGCCTCCTTCCCTTCCTCTCTCCTCTCATTCCACCAGCCTCCATCCCTTCCTCTCTCCTCTCATTCCACCAGCCTCCTTCCCTTCATCTCTCCTCTCATTCCACCAGCCTCCATCCCTTCCTCTCTCCTCTCATTCCACCAGCCTCCTTCCCTTCATCTCTCTCTCCTCTCATTCCACCAGCCTCCATCCCTTCATCTCTCTCTCCTCTCATTCCACCAGCCTCCTTCCCTTCATCTCTCCTCTCATTCCACCAGCCTCCTTCCCTTCATCTCTCCTCTCATTCCACCAGCCTCCTTCCCTTCCTCTCTCCTCTCATTCCACCAGCCTCCTTCCCTTCATCTCTCCTCTCATTCCACCAGCCTCCATCCCTTCATCTCTCCTCTCATTCCACCAGCCTCCTTCCCTTCATCTCTCTCTCCTCTCATTCCACCAGCCTCCTTCCCTTCATCTCTCCTCTCATTCCACCAGCCTCCTTCCCTTCCTCTCTCCTCTCATTCCACCAGCCTCCTTCCCTTCCTCTCTCCTCTCATTCCACCAGCCTCCTTCCCTTCATCTCTCCTCTCATTCCACCAGCCTCCATCCCTTCATCTCTCTCTCCTCTCATTCCACCAGCCTCCTTCCCTTCATCTCTCCTCTCATTCCACCAGCCTCCTTCCCTTCCTCTCTCCTCTCATTCCACCAGCCTCCTTCCCTTCATCTCTCCTCTCATTCCACCAGCCTCCTTCCCTTCATCTCTCCTCTCATTCCACCAGCCTCCTTCCCTTCCTCTCTCCTCTCATTCCACCAGCCTCCTTCCCTTCATCTCTCCTCTCATTCCACCAGCCTCCATCCCTTCCTCTCTCCTCTCATTCCACCAGCCTCCTTCCCTTCCTCTCTCCTCTCATTCCACCAGCCTCCTTCCCTTCATCTCTCCTCTCATTCCACCAGCCTCCTTCCCTTCATCTCTCCTCTCATTCCACCAGCCTCCTTCCCTTCCTCTCTCTCCTCTCATTCCACCAGCCTCCTTCCCTTCCTCTCTCTCCTCTCATTCCACCAGCCTCCTTCCCTTCATCTCTCCTCTCATTCCACCAGCCTCCTTCCCTTCATCTCTCCTCTCATTCCACCAGCCTCCATCCCTTCCTCTCTCCTCTCATTCCACCAGCCTCCTTCCCTTCCTCTCTCCTCTCATTCCACCAGCCTCCTTCCCTTCATCTCTCCTCTCATTCCACCAGCCTCCTTCCCTTCATCTCTCCTCTCATTCCACCAGCCTCCTTCCCTTCCTCTCTCTCCTCTCATTCCACCAGCCTCCTTCCCTTCCTCTCTCTCCTCTCATTCCACCAGCCTCCTTCCCTTCATCTCTCCTCTCATTCCACCAGCCTCCTTCCCTTCCTCTCTCTCCTCTCATTCCACCAGCCTCCTTCCCTTCCTCTCTCTCCTCTCATTCCACCAGCCTCCTTCCCTTCATCTCTCGTATCATGTTCTGTCTGCCTCACAATCTCTCTGGTCTCCCCCCCCCTGTATACCACCCTCTATGGCTCTTTATTGCCTCTGTACTGCCAAGTATGAGGTTCATTAAAGTACAGGGAATTTTCTTTGGCAGGGACAACCCAACATTATGATTAATTTGAAATATGCATGCACGCACGCACACACACACACACACACACACACACACACACACACACACACACACACACACACACACACACACACACACACACACACACACACACGTCCATCTCTGTGTCCTGTCCTTGGCTCTCACCCTTGTCTCTCTATATGTTCTGTGTGTGTCTATCATCTATTCTGTTTCTGCTTCTTTCTATCAGGCCTGCCTACTTAATCTCCATCTGCAGTGACCGTGCACAACATCAGCGTCATACTGAGAAGGCCACCTTTGATTCATGATAGGAAGTGTGTGTGTGTGTGTGTGTGTGTGTGTGTGTGTGTGTGTGTGTGTGTGTGTGTGTGTGTGTGTGTGTGTGTGTGTGTGCGTGTGCGTGTGCGTGTGCGTGCGTATAAGCCACACTTTGCCCGACTGCTTCTCAAGGTTTCTAGGCGTGGAACTATTTTGTCGTGCCACTTATCAGTGCTTAAGTGTCCTTGGGTATCACTAGACGTTCACACACACACACACACACAAAATGGTGTGCTTGCTTATAGGCTATTAAATGAACAAAATAACGCACAAAGACAGCTGAGGAAATTAAATGCTTTATTTAAGCAGAGCCATGTAAATGCCCTTTGTAACTATACTATCTAGCACACATACACTTCTTGTGTATACACACACACACACACACGCACACACACACACGCACACACACACACACACACACACAAACACAGATTGAATTTGTACATATTTTGGCAACACACAGCTCTCGTCATTTCCCACGGCTCAAGTGTAAGTGTATTTGGTCTAGGAGCGCCAGGCTTATCTTTCTGTTGTGTGCGGGTGTGTGTGTGTGTGTGTGTGTGTGTGTGTGTGTGTGTGTGCGCACGCACAGCCTGGAAGCGGGCACGGTAGGCAAAGGGAGGCAGCTGATGTCTCTGTAGAGAGAGACTCACACGCCCCCCCCCCCCCCCCCCCAGGCGTTCAATGTAATGGTCCCGGGACCCTCAGAGTTGGTCTTTTAGATGGGAGTCCTACTTCAACACCAGGCCTAAATGGAAACAAGTGTTATCCCTTTTGAACTGAATGTTTGACTGTTCTCTGTTGCTGTTTTTACATTTATGTTCAAAAAACTATTCAATCAATCAATCAATCAATCAATCAATCAAACGCTGTTAGAGTACAGTACTGAGTACAGTATTGGATCTCAGGACCCCCGGAGGGTGACATGACTGTGTCCTTTCTCAATTTAATGCGTCTAAGGATGCAGGATGCAGGCTATTTGCATCACTGTGACATCAGTGATCTACTTTTTCATATACAGGATATTGGTGTGTGTGTGTGTGTGTGTGTGTGTGTGTGTGTGTGTGTGTGTGTGTGTGTGTGTGTGTGTGTGTGTGTGTGTGTGTGTGTGTGTGTGTGTGTGTGTGTGTGTGTGTGTGTGTGTGTGTGTGTGTGTGTGTGTGTGTGTGTGTGCGGGCGCATGACATGCATGCATGTATGCTATGTTGAAATGCTGTCCTTGTTTTTTTCCCCTGCGTCACACAAGGTCACACAAACACTAGTATTTTGAATTGATGGTCAAGTGCAATTATCAGTCTGATAGTGAGGTCACGGAGGTCAGTCTGGCAGACTCCATGTCTCTGGGTCAAAGTTCATCCAGTTACTACTGTTTACTGTAGAGTAGCTGATAGAGGCAACTATGGGGGAGACGAGTGTTTCTCCCTCTCTTTTCCACGCACGGACGCACGGACGCACGCACACAAATACACACTCTCTCACACACAAATACACACTCTCTCACACATGAAGGGAACCAAAGAGTGAGTTACAGGAAAGTGAAAATATTTCCCGGTGTATTTGTAAGTATGTTCTTTAATTTCTTGTGATTTGTCCATTTCACAGCCACGTGGAAAGAAAGAGAGGAAAACAATGAAGAATAGAGCAGAGACGTCTGGAGAGGTGAAATGATGCCCGCGTCGGAGGAGGAGGTAACGACAACACACTGACCACAACACAAGGAGAGAACAGTAGACAGCAGATATTGATTGATTGATTGAATAATTTATTTATTGAACATAAATGTAAAAACAGCAACAGAGTACAGTCAAACATTCAGTTCAAAAGGGATAACACCAAAAAAAGTCCTTGCTGATTGATTGAAATGTTTTGTTCACAGTATACAGAATGGGTACATTTCAAACAATTTACAATTTAGGCTCTTAATCCAGAGCGATTTACATTAAGCAAGAACAAAAAGCATGGCAGTACATCATATACATAAACAAGTAGTTATCATGAATCAGAGCTTAGTATATCCATCTGGTCAAAACCACGGAGAACTCTATATAGATTAGGAGATACGAGGCATTCTTTATGAGCCGTAAACAGGGAAGTGAGCGGGACCACGCATGCTCGAAGAGCAAGGATTATGGTGCATACCCCCCCATTTTTTTAAATAAATCTGAATATTTTTCTCTCGTTTGATATCAATGAAAATGCGCTAGGACGTGTGTGCACGTCGGTTGGACGTTTCCACACATCCTACGGTCTAAATGGGTTAAAGACACACAGAGGATCTTATACTGTGAGTGAAGAGAACGTGATGAAGTAGGTGTGTGTGTGTGTGTGTGTGTGTGTGTGTGTGTGTGTGTGTGTGTGTGTGTGTGTGTGTGTGCGTGTGCGTGTGTGTCAGTGTGACAGGTAGAGAGGAAGCGGATGGAAATAGAAAGTGCTCTAGAACTGGATGAGACTGGACCGAGATTTAGGAGGCCGAGAGAGACGAGAAGTAAGAGACAGCAAAGAGAGAAACAGAAGACATGAATTAATGGACAGAAATAGGCCTACAGATACAGAGCAATACGTCAAGTTAGAGAGAGAGGGGGGAGAGGAAGATAGCCAGGGACGTGCACACATAGACATCAAAGGGTGCTTCAGCCCCTGCCCTTTTACCCGTCTGTAAAACAACTGCCCTTTCTAGACCACAAATGCAGCATTTACTACATGGTGAAAGAAATGCAAATGCCACTCCTTTCCATGCCATGCCGGAAGGCAGCATTCAGGAGAATTTTCCCGAAGTCTCCCGAACTTGAACACAGAATTTTGCGTTGAACAAATTGGTTTAGAAATCTGCATCTCCACTAGCTAAAGAGTGCTGGGTTGCGCCCCGAAAATAGCTGATCTACAAGCTCTCTCTGTGAGCTTGTAGATCAGCTATTTTTGTCCAAAAGTGCCCTCTTACAGGATTTCCGTCCCTCTCTGCACGTCTCTGAAGATAGGAATTAGAGAAGACAGAACCGGGGAGGGATGGATGGAAAGAGAGAGGGAGTGGATGAGATAAAGAATGACATGGACTGACATAACTAGATAAAACAAATCAGACCCGTCTGAAGTGAGTGGTGCAACAGTGCCCCCTGTGGGTACCCTAAACATATTAGGGACACAGGGACACCACCAGGGATGGACCGACATCACCAGGGACGGACATCGCTGTTCCTTGGGGTGGCTGCACCACTCAAAAATAGAAGAGGGAGGAACATCCACGTCGATACTGTTGTCATGGCAACCTGCTACCTATATTTTGTGCCTATAGAGCATCGCAGTCCCGCCCACTTGAGAAACCCGGGAAATAATTCCCCGTTCATTTTCCTCATAGACTTTTCAAAAAGTATTTATTCAAAGACGCCGCGGACAAAGCCAACTCTTGTCGTGACAAATCATGACAATAAACACAATGTTTTGGGCCGAACAAAAACGGCAGGTTTATACTTCTTTGTAATTATTTGTTTGGTCCAAAATAGTTTGTTGTCATGATTTGTCACGTCTTGAGTTGGGTTCGTACGACGCTTAAAAGGTCTTTAAATAAATACTTTTTGAAAATGCATTGGGCATTATTTCCCAATGCATGAAAGGACTGCGACACTGGTTATACTGTAGCTAATGGGGTTCATGAGGCAGTGTTGGGAGTAGTGTAATTATACTGTCAGATACAGTACTTGGTCCTAACAGTGGTTTACTGTCAGATACAGTACTTGGTCCCAACAGTGGTTGTCGTGGGACAATAGTAACCTATAGCCTGGAACTGACCTACGTATGCTTTTTATGGCATAGGCAGCTCCCGGCAGGATCCGCCGGGAGAAACTAGGCGCAGCTGCTGGACATGAGACTAATTAATTAGAGCGACAGAGAGAGAGGAGTGTGTGTGTACGTGTGTGTGCGTGTGTGTGTGTGTGTGTGTGTGCTCAATTTAACAAAGGTGCAGACGATCAGAAATCAGCAGAGAGTGTGTGACGTTTGTGCTCCTCTATGCTGAATTGAAGTGGACTCGGCCCCAGACTTTTTTTTTTCTCCCTGGAAATTAAAACGTCGGGTTTCCGAGGCTAATAGTAACCTGACTCCGCCAGATTGCGGCTGTATTGAGTTCACACATTCCCTCCTGCCTGCATCTGGTCTCTCTCAAGCAGAAACGATGAACCGGAAGCAGCGGGACAAAAATCTGATATCTCCATAATGATTTCGAGTTGTAGTCTTGTTATAATGTAGGTTGTGTTTACATTTGCTCTGTGGCACAGCTACAATACGTTACCAGTCTCGCGTTGATCCCGCCTCTAGCGGCCGCATACGGCCACATATTGCTCCGATCAGGATTTGATCGGGGGCGGCAATGAGAGGGAAACAGCATAAACGTTAAGCTAGCTGTCAATTTCACTTCACTTAGCGATGGAGGATGAGAAGAACATAAAATAGTAGAATGAAGAGAGGAGAAACTAAGGCAAACGACAATATGAAGAGGACAGATTATTGAGAAGGTAGTGGTTTATTGATACTGTAGCTAGCTACCACTCTCACTGTTTGGACAGGGTGTGTGGAAAACGCTGGAGGGAGACAAGATTGATAGTTAGTGAAGTATGTTTACATGAAAGCTAACAAGATCTGGCTCCTGGTCCTCCCTTACAGTGGGAGTTTAGGCAGTGACACACAGTGTTGATTTTGTCGACTAAAACTATGCCGAAAAATGGTCGTCGACTATACCTGTTTTCACTGAGAAAAACTAAATGGAAACTAAATGAAAACTAAGCTATGATGACTAAAACTAAGACTAAATATTATATTGACAATTTTGTCAACAAATTAAAACTAAGCTATTTTCCAGTACTGAAGGTGTGTGAATGTTTGTGATAGTAATCTATGCATTGTGGGATATAGCAGGGTGGTATCTGTGAGGTATTGTCAGCGTCATGATTTCCGACGGTGCATTAATTACGGCGGCGCGTTGGTCCAACTCGTCCCATTAACCCATTTAGACCTGAGGACGATTCTGCAAAAAATAAATCTGAAAAACCTTATGTTTCTACGTATGTCAGTGGTTCTCAAACATTTTCATGTCAAGGAACCCCAAAAATATATGTAATTGGCCGCTGACCCCCATCTGAAAATATGTTGTTACAGGAACCCCACAGAAGCAAGGCTGAGTTAAAAACGTTCGCTTTGAAAGAATATAATAATATTCAAAGATTTGCGCCACATTTACACGATTTTTCTAAAATAGCAATTATGCTAAAGTATAGCTAAAGTATGACGTAGCTTAAAACACCAAAAGGCGCAAAGCCCATGTTGTCGGACTACAGGGCCGAATTACGAGCGGATCCCATCTGTGAGTGCAGACACAGCTCCAGCCAAAGGACCTTTGTGAAGTCCAATATTTTCCCTGCTGGAATGCTCTCGAGCAAGCTCCCATTGAACTTGGCATTACATTTCAAGGAGTTCCATATGGTTGACCCTATGTTTGGACCCTCCACAGTGAAAAGACAGGCTTCTTCTGGTGCGTTTTCAAGTATTTTGGTCAAGTCAATCAGGTATTTAGGAATTATTGTTTCCACAATTTCTTTTATAATCTTTTCCCCCTAATATATTAGATAGTGTAGAAACCAGACAAAGAAAATCAATCCTCAGTATTAGGGGAAATGGAAAATCTTCAAATGTATGAAACTCTCATTGGGTAGGTCTGAATGTGTGATGGAATCTCTTAAAAGGTTACCAAATTCTTGTCGAAATAGTTCCAGTAACCCAGTTCTGGTATGGGACCGTTTTGGCTCTCTGCGAGATGACGTGTCCATTGTCCTTTGTTGTCCTTGGTGCCGGTCAGTCCCGGCCTTGTCCTGGTATGTTGGATCTTGGTTATGTCCCTTGGATGGCCCTCTTAGGGGAAAAAAATAATTGTCCTTGAATTTCAAAAGGAGCACAGGGAACACTTTGTTATTGTATCATCAGCCCCATCTATTAATCAACATGATCTCCTTTTCCTTATCCCGGTTTACTAGGCCCTAGGCCCTCCTATGCACAGGTTTAATGTTTGTCTTTAGTTTTTTTAGTAAACGCATAGACAATGAAGGGAAAATGTACGTCATAATGTGTCATTTACGTCATATTGTCTCTGTATTGTTAATGGCTCTTTATTGTTTGTGTTAGTACCGTTTGTTTTCCATCACCATTACATCACCATATCAACATGAGTTAGACTTTAATATATTAGCGCCCCTCACTTCACAATCACATGGGTGTGATTCTTTCCCCTCATATATATGAGACACACAGATCAGGACAGTTTTTCACGTGGTATCACCGTCGGAACGTTTTGCCTGTGCAGATGAGGTGTTACACTGGCTGCAAGTACACTTAACTAATTCACATGCGCGCGCACACACACACACACACACACACACACACACACACACACACACACACACACACACACACACACACACACACACACACATAGTCCCATTCCACCACGACACACTCCTCATCCTGCATGCAAAATTGCAAATGCACACACACAATATATTGTGCGCACGCACACACACACACACACACACACACACACACACACACACACACACACACACACACACACACACACACTGAGTGATGTCAGGTGGTTTTGCCATCAGCCCTCAAACCAGCTGTGTTGAGTCCAGGGCAGTAAACTGGATTGAGGTCCGGTCGTCAGTCCTTGATGTGTCTAACACACCAGTGAACTCTGGAACATTCTATATGCCTACAAACACTTCACACTGGGGCCGCACCTGCTGTGTGTGTGTGTGTGTGTGTGTGTGTGTGTGTGTGTGTGTGTGTGTTTGTGTTCGACTGTGCATGTGCGCACGGAGGTGTGTGTGTGTGTGTGTGTGTGTGTGTGGGGGGGGGGGGTCCGTATAGAAAACATCTCGCACCAAAACATGTGCAGTACATGTTACAAACATTCCTATATCTCTCTACATTCTCTCTCTCTCTCTCACAAGCACATAGCATAGCAAACTTAGTTCTCAGTTGTCTCTAAAAGCTTAAAATCATTTTACACACCCTTCTATGACTCAATTAATTCAAACTATTTCATGAACTGTGTGCGTGTGTGCGACTGTGCGTGCGTGACTGCGTTATGGCCAACAGTCTGACAATATAACGGCTTGACCCTGCAGAATCATTTGATCTAATTACAGGAGGTATACAGAGATAATTGGTAGTGCTCTGAAAGCTGATAGTCCTCATTTCCCAGACTCTAGACCCAAATATGTTCAATTACCCTGTCATCCGTCCCTGTGAAAGTGCTTTTGATGGAAGACTGACGCTGGCAAACTCCATTGGAAGAAGTGTATATATCTTTTTTTTTTTTTAACTTTTACGTATTTGATCTCTTTGCTCCAGTATTCAAGCTCTCTCTCTCTCTCTCTCTCTCTCTCTCTCTCTCTCTCTCTCTCTCTTCTCCCAGTCTGTGGTCCCCACATGATGCTTTGAGAGGTCCACTATTGTCCCTCCCTGTGCCCAAGAACGCCTCCCCCAACAACAATTACCGTCGGGTTGCATTTAAATCAGTTGTCATGAAGTGCTTTGAGAGGCTAGGATCAGAGAATCCACGGCAGTTTGCCCACCATCCCAACATGCATGGAGTTTTACACCTCAGACTATAGCCTACTAAAAGAGGAGACCTTCAACCACTGACTCGAGTAAGAACGCAGTCAATTTACAAGCTTGATTTTCAAGCAATAGCTGGCAGATATCAGCACTCTATGGCAGGGGTTCCCAAACTTTTTCATGTCAAGGACCCCCAAATTGACACAGCCCGCAGACCCCATTTAGAAAGGTATGCCAGGGACCCCATAAGAGAAGATTTTTACGGCTCTAGCAGTGATTCTCATAAAAGGGCCATAGACTTGCCTACACACATGACGTCACGGGCGGAACACACAAAGCCAGGCGTGGAGGGCGTAGCGACCCTCAAAAAAACAATTACCCCTGGATATATACAGTAGGCCACGCCCCAATTGTGCCCGACTAGATTTTCTGCCATTTAGCTTTTTCTTCAAAACACACTTTTTACTACTACAGATTTTGTCAAAATTCTAAGATGTATCAGTCAGATAATTCCCTACCGATTGGCTTGGCTATGATTGAATGACTTCCATATGTTTCCCTCGGTAACAGAGATCTGTGCTCCGAGTTACGACCGGGACAGACTGACAGACATTTGATTAATAGAAGGATCATTTATGTGTTTAAAGATACATTTTTTAAATAGACATCATGCAGTCACAGGACTGCCATTAAAAATAATAATAATAATTTATAATGGATCATAATTGCATTTATAATGATCATGAGATATTTTACTGCGTATAAATCCTATTTTATGAGGTAGGTATATCTATTATCTATACTAGGGCTGTTTTGGAGAGCAGATAGTCTCTGGTCTTCTCTTCTCTCCTCTTTTCCCGTCTCAACCACACACCATAAATCATTAATAAGGGCTGTGTTATATCTCCCCACTGCTTGCCATGGTCAGTGCTGGGCCTGTGTGTGTGTGTGTGTGTGTGTGTGTGTGTGTGTGTGTGTGTGTGTGTGTGTGTGTGTGTGTGTGTGTGTGTGTGTGTGTGTGTGTGTGTGTGTGTGTGTGTGTGTGTGTGTGTGTGTGTGTGTGTGTGTGTGTGTGTGTGTGTGTGTGTGTGTGTGTGTGTGTGTGTGTGCGTGCGCACATACTGTATTTACAAGTGTATAAGAGAGCGATGCATGCGCCGCACCGGGTCTTTGAAGTGTAAAGTATACCGGCCCTTTTTAAGTTTCTGATGTGAAATATTAATATGAGGTCTGGAAGGGAAAACCCAGTGTGGGCGTCCGTGGAAGTGGAAGCTATATTGGGGGGAGGACGGGTGCAGAGGACATGAGGAGAACAGAGGAGTGGGAATGGTTGTGCAAATACAGCTAGACAAAATGTCAAGTGGTGGCATTTGAGGCTGCTTCATCTTTGAATAGCTCTGGGAGGACCTGGCTCCAAGCAAAACAACAAGGTCATGTTGTATTGTATCATATTAATAATATAATATAAAGTATATCGCACACGTGTGCGCGCATGTGCGTGTGCACGCACGTGTGTGCGACTGTGCGTGCGTGCAGTAGGAGTCTGGAGGTGTTGGAAGGTAAATGGACTGGTTAGGCACACAGAATGAGTCTGCCTAGCCAGTCTTTTTGTACTTTTGTATATGCATTTGTGTGCGCACGTGCATGATGTGTGCCACATGCAGCAGACACACAGTAAAAACCCTCTCTGTGTTATAATTTGACTGAATGTATACATGATTTGACCCCCATGGGTCCATCTCTGTCTCCAATCTCTGCATGGCAGTTAAATTGAGCAATGAGGATTTGAGCGTGGCTGTATTGACAACAGGCTGAAGAGGTTTGGGAGGAGACTGACCTCGTTAAAGAGGCCTTGAACAAACAGAATGGATAGAGAAGGATGGACTGGTGAGTGGGGAGGCAGGGAGAGAGAGAGAGAGAGAGAGAGAGAGAGAGAGAGAGAGAGAGAGAGAAGAAGCCGGGAAGGGAGAGATGGTTCAGTTCCAGCATGGACAGAAGCAGGCACAGACGGTGTAGGTGGAGGTGAGAAATGGAAGCAGGGAAGGGAAGTAGGGATGAGCAGAGGGAGGGAAGGATGGATGGATGAACGCATGGGTAGACAGGGGGTTAGTTAGAGAGGGATGGAGGGAGGGAGAGGTGGAATTGATGAGGATGGATGGAGGGAGGGACGGCGGGAGGGAGGGAGTAAGAGGAATGGACATGGAAGAGAGGTACAAGGACATGGACGGTGGATGGATGGATGGATGGAGGCACTGAAGGTGGGGTTAAGAAGAGAGGGGAAAAGAGAGCTGGAAGTAAAGAATGGTGGATGTGGGATGGAGGGAGGAGAAGGGCAGATGTCGTCTATAGAGGAATTATAGAAGACATTGAATGGAGAGACAACGGCAGGTCACTCTGTAAAAGTTTGCTGTGACGGAAAGCAGACATTGTGTGTGTGTGTGTGTGTGTGTGTGTGCGCGCACGTGTGTGCTTGTGCGTGCATGTGCGTGCGTGTGTGCATGCGTGTGTGCATGTGTGTGCGTAAAGAACACTGAATATTTAACATGTGTGGACGTGTTTTGATTTTCATCCAGAAGGCATCAGGAATCAAAAATCAATAATTGATAAATAAATGATAAGCCACGCATTTTCAAAGAGCAAGTCAATTCACTGATGCAGCACTACATCTGTGTGTGTGTGTGTGTGTGTGTGTGTGTGTGTGTGTGTGTGTGTGTGTGTGTGTGTGTGTGTGTGTGTGTGTGTGTGTGTGTGTGTGTGTGTGTGTGTGTGCGTGCGCGCGTTGTGTGTTCCGTTGCCATGGAAAAGGCATGTTGGGTTATCGTGTTGATGATGTCAACACATCAGGACCTTTTCACATGTTGCAGCCCGGGCGGTTATTAACGACCAGTACACACACACACACACACACACACACATGCTGAACCCTGCATCTGTGTTTCTACAGACAGACATTGTGTCTGATCCTGCAACTTTGGAAACGGCAATAAAACGAAATCTATGTTGTTCAGTCCACGAGCTATTTAAGCTCCAGGGACCATCTCCACTCTCGATGGAACTCCCATCGAGTACGTGGAACGCTACAAATATAATACCTGGGTTTTTGGTTGGATAAACACCTTCATTTCAAATTTCATATTGATTCCTTGTGCAAAAAGCTGGGTTTCTTCTAGATTGAAGGCTTGCTTTGCTTGTTCAGCTCGCAAAAAACTGGTCTCTTTCTGTCCCAATTGGATTATGGTGATACCATGTATATGTTTGCCTGCTCCTCCACCCCTGTACCGCATGCTGCACTGAGATTCATAAGTAACTCACCTTTCAAAATCACTGCATGTTGTATGCTGCAGTCGGTTGGTTCTCATTGACATCTTGCAGGCTGCAACATTGGTATATTTTCATTTATAAAGCCATTCTTGGTGATCTGCCGTCTTACATTTCCTCCAAATTTGACTATAGGTCCAAAATGGTCTAAACCTCAGGTCAAATGCTTGGCTACGGTGTGTAGTACCTGCATTAAAATCCAAGAGGGGTAAAAAAGAATTCTGGTCTTCTTTGGCCCTTGGTCGTGGAAGGACCTGCACTACAATCCAGACTAAAATTGGCTTTGAAAAGTTTCAAAAGGATCATCTTAGATGTACAGTCCAACACCTGCACATTATTGGATATGTACTAGCCTATGTTCATGCCTATATTTATTATTTCGGTTTATATTGTGTACAGTATATGTATTTTGCTCTGCTACTAAAAGATTAGCACTTTGGTGATTTGTTGTTTACTTTGAGGTGTACTTTGACATGTATGATGTAGTATTGAAGTGTAATTTTATTTCTGCCTCTTGTCCAGTTCCCACTTGTAAAAGAGACGCAGTCTCAATGTGTTTTTACTGGTTAAATAAAGGTTAAATAAAAAAATGACAGACAGACAGACAGACAGAAACAGAATAGCTGTAGAGAAAGCGAAATATAGGCAGAAGTAGGGAGTGGATTCCTGTTGTTGTGTTGTGTTGTCCATTTGTAACTTTTAAAATTCAACTTGATTTAAATACCAGTGTTTTACTGTGCATGCATGGCAAATAAGCCAATTGGTTGTGCAGCATTTTGTGTGTCCATGTTGAAGGCAGCGGTCCAATCCACATTGACATATGAGTCTCTCTGCATTAGGCCTATAGGTCAGAATAGAGGCGGAATGGCTATTATCTCACCCAAATATGAACATTTTGAAGCGTTTTGAGAATAGTATTGTTGCATTGTCATTTAGCCTTTATTATCTTTATCTGTTCTACTATTTCGGCCAAAAAAGTCTCGGAACATTGGCTCTTACGTCAGGGCAAGGAGCATGAGTCCTCGGAGACAGCCCTGTGTGCGTGTGTGCATGTGTGTGTGTGTGTGTGTGTGTGTGTGTGTGTGTGTGCGTGTGCGTGTGCGTGTGTGTGCAGTCTGTACGATAATGAGAGCTGCTGACTGGCTGCACTTTGATTGGCTGCCTCCACAGTCCCTAGGGATGACCGTCTGAGCGGTGCCAGCTAGACGCCATGCAGACGGACCTGTGTGTGCGTGTGCACGTGTGTGTGTGTGTGTGGTGTGTGAGAGAGAGTGTTTGTGTATGTACAGTATGTTGATGTCTAATCAGCAGGTGATTTTGTGTTTGTATTTGTGTTTCCGTCATTTCAGCAGGTGCTTCTGTGTCTGTACAGTATATAGGCTATATTTGAAGGTGGCACCACCTTTATTTGTTTGTGTGTGTGTGTGTGTGTGTGTGTGTGTGTGTGTGTGTGTGTGTGTGTGTGTGTGTGTGTGTGTGTGTGTGTGTGTGTGTGTGTGTGTGTGTGTGTGTGTGTGTGTGTGTGTGTGTGTGTGTGTGTGTGTGTGCGTGTGCCGCGAGTATGCGTGTGCGCAGTACTGCTGATACTGTGCCGCGCCCTTCTGTCTCTAAGGGCAGATTGTAAACGCTGTAAATTGTGTCTTAACGAATAGGTTTTCTTTTGTTGTAATATATTTCAACCAGCCCTTCATTGCCTTTTTCTCTGACAACCCCCCACCTCTCTCTCTCTCTCTCTCTCTCCCTCTGTCTCTCTCTCTCTCTCTCTCTCTCTCTCTCTCTCTCTCTCTCTCTCTCTCTCACTGTCATTCCACATAATGTCTGTCAGTTTCAAGTTTATTTGGTAATTTTAAAAACACATTTATACAATATCTACAGTTTTCTTTACTTTTTTTTTTTACCAAAAAGGAGTAGGCTGAACCTTTAGCTTATGATGCCTATAACCTTTTAATATTTATATAACTACCAAAGGTAAGAAAACACAAAGCAAAAAAAAAAAAGACAGACAGACAGACAGTACCTGTGTGTACCTGTATCAACAGTGTTTACATAGCTCTGTGGCTGTGAACATCATGCTGTGGACAATCATTAACTGGTGTGCAGTGTTAACGAGGTGAGCCGACCCAACCCCAGCCTCAGTAACCTCCACCTATAGACACATTACGAGACGGGTCCCATGGTCGCAGGCAACGTATTTCCTGTAGGTGGAGACAACATATCTGCGGTGTAAACACTTGGCTCTTCTACTACATTGAATGGTAGAGTGACTGATGTTAGTCTGGTCTCAGCCACCGCGGTGTATCTTTTGACATTCCGTTTCTCTCCAAAGTTGAATGTTGCCATTTTGAGCAGCCATAAACTACACAGGTTCATCCTGATGTTCTGGGCATCTTTGTAAAGTTACTGTTAATAAAAAGCAGGTAAAAGTTTGAGCAGACTAACATCAGTCAGACTATACCATTCAATGTTGTATAAGACCTGCCTGTTTACACCGCAGATATGTAGGTCTCCACCTACAGGAAATACGTTCGCTGCGACCATGGGACCCGTCTCTGAATGTGTCTATAGAATGCAGGCTGTCAAGAAAACACCCTGCAGTAGTCCTGACAGACCTAGACTATACGCGGATGACATCAGCCTGCTCTCCAACCACATGGAGCAAGCACAGGAGCTCTTGAGCAGAGTGGAGTCCGAGTGTGCCAAGGTTGGCTTTCGGCTGAATGCCAAGAAAACTGAGGTGATCACCTATAACATCCAAACGGAACATCCACCTCTCACAACAACAGGAGGCAGTGCTCTGAAGGACTTCAAGTACCTCATGGGTCAACTCAACAGATCTAAAAGTGAGGAAGGCACTTGCATGGAGGGCCCTGAATTAATGGCATGGCCAGTGTATGGAACTCCAATCTCCCCGACAAATCAAACTCAGCTCATTTCAACGGTACAATCTGTTCTCCTATGGCAGTGAATGCTGGATCCTGAAGCCGACTCTGCAGAAGGTTCTAGACGGATGCTACACCAGAAGTACACATGTTACCAACGAGAATCTGTATGCTGGAATATTCAGGGTGAGCGACAAAATAGCAGCCAGGAGAATGAGACTCGCAGGACACTGCCAAAGACACCAGGAGCTGCCAGCCAGCAAACTGGTGCTGTGGGAACCAACACATGGGCACCGCTCACAAGGACGTCCCATACTGACATATGTGGATGTACTCAAGAAAGATGCGGGAGCGCAAAGCACCAACGAGCTGGCCAGATGTATGAAGATGACTGGAAGCGACGATGAAAGGCTCGTCTGAGGACGACCTAGAGAGAGAGAGCAGACGCTTCCTTATTATTTTGTCATATAGGACGGTGGGAATGTTGGGCGTGGCAAATTCCACATTTAAAGTGATTGCGTTTTGTTCAAGTGTGGTTCACCCGCACGCTCCATCTTATTATCGCTGTCCTATTGAGAACTATACTGCACTAAAATCATGCATACACGCATGCACGCGCACACTGACCCACAAGTAGCCTACATACAAACAAGCATGCATGCACGCACCTATATATGCAGTATGCACATACCTCAGAGAGAGAGAGAATGATGTTGGGGACAGCGAGAGGGAGTGACTTTACCTCTGGACTCTGGCAGAGGGAGTGGCTGTGGAAGAAAGACGAGGGTGTGTGTGTGTGTGTGTGTGAGAGAGAGAGAGAGCGAGAAGGGAGAGCTTTCACGCCTTTCTGAGCAGTGAAAGAATACATGGCATATTGAGACAGCCAAAAGGCAGCATGCAAAAGTAAAGCAGAGAAATAACAAAGGGAAGAGAATTAAAAGTGAGAAAGAGAGAGAGCCTGAAAAGCTTCCTCTGTTCTGTCCCTCCTCTTGTCTTCCCCTCCTCTCTGCCTGGCCCAGGAGAGAGAGAGAGAGAGAGAGAGAGAGAGAGAGGAAACACACAGAGAGAGAAGGAAGGCACAGAGAGAGAGAGAGAGAGAGTCTGCTGAACCACACTGTGCGCTTTAGCGCAGAACTCTGGATTCCAGGACCTTTGGAGTTACTCACGCAGATCTCTCTCCGCACACGCGCACCCTTACACCCTTACACACGCACACACACACACACACACACACACACACACACATACTCACAGATTTTCCTGGGACACATTTCTGCAGGAATCGCCGCCGCAAGACAGAGGGAGTGAAAGAAAGAGGAGTTGAGAATCATTCCAGTGGACTATACAGCCATGGCACCTGTCACGGGGCAGAGGGAGACTCAGAGAGCTGGGTAGGGGCGACGCCGGACACGGACGCACGCACACCGCACCAAGTTCTACTGGGACAAAGGTGAGGTTCTGTTACTCGCTCTCTCTATGTCTGTCTGTCTGTCTGTCTGTTCTGCCAATCTATCTATCTGCCAGTCAAGTTGGCATTAGTACACAGTCAGTGCTATAATTAAGCAAAAGTTAAGTTAAAACTGAATATCATTTTACTGCATTGTGTGTGTGTGTGTGTGTGTGTGTGTGTGTGTGTGTGTGTGTGTGTGTGTGTGTGTGTGTGTGTGTGTGTGTGTGTGTGTGTGTGTGTGTGTGTGTGTGTGTGTGTGTGTGTGTGTGTGTGTGTGTGTGTGTGTGTGTGTGTGCGCGTGTGCGTGTGCACGGTTTAAAGCAGTGAAATACAATCAGTCTGTAGTTCAGCTTTCTGTAATTGGATTTGATTGATTGTAAATCTGGGTGATTGTAATTTCTTTTAGCTTAAACTCCCTGTTTGGAACTGTGTTTACAGTACTTACAGTAGTGCGTGCGTGTGTGCTGGAAGGAAAATAGGCAGTGATGTAGGACGGATATAAGTTCCCCTCTGAGCAATTCAACGCCTCGGTTGAATGGAGGGTATATATGTACGCCTAAGTGAGCCAGATGAAATTGAGTGGTTTTGTTTAGCGTAATTGAATTTGACCTATAGCTGTGATTTATCACGGTCCGAATGGGGGGGGATAAGGACACTGCGTGACTCTTCCACCACGTGTGTAGGAATGTTGCTCTGAGGTTTCCTTCCACTGCTCGTCCCAGCGTGGAACTGTGGGATAATTTTGAGGAGGTTTTTACCATGTCCCTTTTTTCAGTGTGAGTTGTGTATGAAACAGAAAATAGCCTTGAGTTTGAAAAATTGCGTCTTCCCAGACACACATGAGTTGTGTATAACTCTGTAATGGTATACAGTATGAGGCTTCTATGTCATGATTCTTTCTCCCATATGAACCTGTATGTTTACGGTATATATACAAAACATGATTGTCACCTTTTTCTTCACTCTTAAATGCTGAAATGTAATACGGGAATCATCACATGACCTGGTCAGATTATTGTACAGTATATAGGTGAACTATACAGTACAATTTGAAGCATCTTCTATATTGCTGCTAAGTTCCTCTGGCAAATAGTCATTGGTTAAAAATGCTCTACTTAGAGGTGAGGACCCTATACAGTATATGAAAACAACTTAATAAAATAGAAACAATACATTTCTATGCAAAATATAATCGCAGTAATGCACAATATATCTGACAAAAAAAGGCATCGAATCTCCCACAGAGTGTTAATGTTGTCATTTGCCGTTGGAGGATAAATCGGGTCCTTTCCACACCTGCGCTCATTGTTCAGCCCTCTCTCCACGACACCCCGCAGGCATCCTGCTGTACTTTTGTTCTTTAATCTCATTTAGTTCTGCCTTTTATCCCAGAGTCCAGCCCAAAGTCACACTTTATTGCTCGCTCCTTCAATCTCTCTCTCTCTCTCTCTCTCTCTCTCTCTCTCTCTCTCTCTCTCTTGCTCTTTCACTCTCTCGCTTGTTCTTCTCTCTTTTGTGCTCCGTTTCGTCTCTCTCTCTCTTTCTGTTTCTGTTTATTCTTCTCTCTCCATCTTTCGATTCCTTTCATTCTCCTGCGCTATCCTGTCTCCCTCCCTCTGTCTCCCTCCACGCACACACACGCACGCACGCACACACACGCACGCACGCATGCACGGTGTGTTTGCTTGGTCCTATTCAGGCTGTAATCCCAACAGGTCTCTGTAGGTATACCCTCCCTCCCCCCAACCCTGTTGACACCAACCTACACCTGAACCCTTACATCAGTGGTTCCCAAAGTGGGTCCGGGGACCCCCATGGGGTCCTTGAGGGAGTTCCAGGGTGTCCCCAGCTAAATAGTTTGGAACCTGGTAACTCTGATTTTACAATATAAATATGAGAGATAGAAAGGCCATTAAATGGGGGTCCGTAGACTAATGCATGTCAAACTGGAGGTCCTTGAAATGAAACAGGTTGAGAATCACTGCTAGAGCCATAAAAATCTTCTCTTAGACATATCTTAGGCATATCTTTTCAAATTGACATGCAAATGTTTGGGAACCACTGCAGAAAGACAACAAAGATTTGTTCCCCATTTTTACGATTTTTCAAAAAATAGCAGACCTATAAGCTCGTAGCGCGGCACTCGGTGGCGTGTGTGCGTGCGTGCATATTTTGTGGCAACATATGAGAGCAGACCAGTGGCTGCACTTCATAGAGCCAGGGACTGTGTGTGTGTGTGTGTGTGTGTGTGTGTGTGTGTGTGTGTGTGTGTGTGTGTGTGTGTGTGTGTGTGTGTGTGTGTGTGTGTGTGTGTGTGTGTGTGTGTGTGTGTGTGTGTTTGACAGTGTGGTGAGACTCTATGTCTGTGTGTGCTCTGGGCCTCGCCTGGAATGTTAACAGAGAGAGACACACAGAGACAACAGGAGAGAGAAAGAGAGAGAGACAATGAGAGATAGAGGAACAGGGAGAGACCTAAGACCTAGAGAGAGAGAGAGAGAGAGTAATACAGTGAGAACAAAACAGAAAACCACAGTCAAATCTGGAGTGTTAATTATTTTTGGAGGTGTCCAAAGTGAGCAGGTCCGTCCTGTTTAAAACTCACTCAGTGCCACAGGACGCCTAATGACGCTTCCCCCTCATGGCCTAAAGTGCCATGGGCGCCTTTGGACACCTTTTTGAAAAAAGAAAGAAATCCTCTAATCTGGTGTGCAGGTCATGGCATGCACATGACCTGCACAATATAATGTCATTTTCTTTCTTTTATTTATGGCCTTCCGTGGCAAAGAGGGCCTTTTAATCAGGTGGCACTGATTAAAAGGACACTGCAGGGTCAGGAGGGAGCGCTGTCGGGTCATGAGGACAAGTCTCTGATGTTTGAAATATTTAAAGAGAGCTTTTCTGCTCTCTTGAAATGTCCTGACGTTTGCACCCGGGGCCAAGCAGATAGGTTGGTCCGTCATTCAAATAAAAGGTGAAAGGCTTTTAGCATAAAAATTTCATCGGAGCTCTTTTTCTTTTGGTTCGGATTTCCAAATCCGTTCAAAAATAACACAAATATACGATGCTTGACCCTGGTGTGTGCGTATGCACGTGCGCACATTTGTGACCATACTGTATGTCAGCGGTTCCCAAACCTTTTCACGCCAAGGACCCCCAAATTGACACTCATTAGCCCACAGCAGACCCCCATTTGTAAATATATCCCAAGTGCCCCCATGAGAGAAGAGTTTTACGGCTCTAACAGTGATTGTTCAACCATTTACATTTCAAGGGGCCCCCGCTTTGACCTGAATTAGGCTACACGGATGCCTATTTAATGACATTTCTATCTCTGGGACCACAATTTATATTGTAAAATCAATGTTAATTTAACTCTGAGATTGCACAAATCTCACAGATTGTACACACTCAGAGTTACAGATGGTCCATTTGGTTCCTATCATTTGGTCCCTATCATTTAGCTGGGGACCCCCTGGAACTCCCTCAAGGACCCCTGGGGGTCCCTGGACCCCACTTTGGGAACCACTGCTGTACAGTATGTACAGTATGTACAGTACTGTATGGTTGTGGGGCAATGCTTGTGGCCGACTGTGTGTGTACTTTGAGTGCATGTTACATGTAGTATAATCCTACTCTCTCGCTCTGAATCAGCAAGACATCTGGAAACTCTGTTAAAATTGATTTACACGGTCCATGCTGTGCCTCTGAGTCTGTCATTCATATCAAAAAGAGAACCGACTCTGAAATGTTTATCTAAAACCTCAAAATGTGATTTGTAACTGCCAGAGAAGCAAATGAAAGCAATGTTTGACCCAGCAGGAAAGGACTGGACTGCATGGAGGAGTGGTGTGTTAAAGAGCTCTCAAATGGAAAGTGCAGGAACACAACAACAGTCAATCTGCCTCTGTCCTGCCGCTGTCTTCATTACTGTCCAACCACACCACGGTTGATTTCCTCGACTAAAACAAGCTTGTCGGTTTGTCGACTGCCTATTTTCACGGACGAAAACTAAATAAAAACGACTAAAAGTGCAAGACTATATATATTGAAATATATTGTTTCGTCAACAAATGAAAGGTAAATGTTATAGGGAGGGACTCGTGGAGAAGAGATCTAGTAGAACTAAAAGACAAGTCATTGTATGTTGTGATTGGGCTCTGGAGCTGTGCTCTGTACAAGCTCATCACAACACATTGCATTTTCAGCATGCAACCAGGTGTAAAATCTGCCATTACGACACCACCAAGGCCTGCCAAAAATTGTCAACTAAATCAACTGCATATTGATATTTAGTCGGCTAAAATTAGACAAAAACTAAAATTTGAATAAAACTAAATGGAATTTTATTCACGAAATCCAAATTTGGTGTCAAAATCAACACTGCATGATAAGGACTCCAATATCAGGACTGCTCACTACCACTTAAAGGACCACTTCACCACTTTTCAACCAGTGACATCATTGATGTCAGTGGTTGAAAAGATTTTAGAAGATTCAAAAATACATTAAGATTTTATTATCATGAGAACGATGGCTTCCATTTCCAACTTTTCAGGAATAGAAAGCCTGCCGTTTCTATTAGCTTGGATTCCCCATCGATGATGTCACTGGTGGACGGGTTTCTAAACTGCCCACAGCCCTCCTTTGAAACACAGACTGAGTGAGTAGGAAAGAATTGTGCTATTTTATCATGAACATTAGCGAGAACCAATTATTGCGACCATCATTCGACACAGTTTACTATGAAAACACGCCTCGTGACACGTTCCATATTCAGTATGGCCGTCTCCATTATGAAGATCACAACTCTACATCTGGCATCACGGACACCATGTTGATCTGACCTCATCAAACCCTTAGATCTCCATATATGGAGCTGACCTGTGTGCGTGCATGCGCGTGCACATGGGTGTACGTGTGCACGTGCATGTACGCGCACGCCGCACCAGTTTCTCTGCATGTTTGTGCCTGTGTGTGTGTGTGTATATACGGTTCATCTTGTAAGCATCAGCAATCCTCTAAGAACATATATCATGTGTGCTACTGTTAAACTTGGTTAGATCACTGCCTGTCAGCACAAACATCAGTGAGTAGATGAACTAAACATATTATGCATCTCAGTGGAGGTATACGGGGGTTAGACCACTCATTGAAAGGATACATAGCTTTAGTATTCTGAGGTAATTGCATAGTGCTCACATTGTTGAATTGTTGATTCAGATTAATGCGAGAGTGGTGGGCAAGAAAGTTTGAGATCACTCTAACATTTTTTAAAGTGAATCCTTTGGTTGCTGTGTAGACACGTAAACATATACACTTTTGTTTAACAGAAACTGTATGGTCAGAAAATGGATTGCATTTCGGAATAGAGCCCATTCTGGGCGGGAGCCGGGAACCCCTTTTGGTGTTCGAAGCATTATGTTATACTTTAGCTATTTTTGAAAAATTGTGACAATGTGGCGCAAATCTTTGATTATGTTCTTTCAGAGCGAACGTTTTAAACTCAAATCTTTGCTTCTGGGGGGTCCCTGGAACAACACATTTTCAGATGGGGGTCGGCGGCCAAAAATAATTCTGCTGCTCCTTGACAGGAAAAAGTTTGCGCACCACTGACAAAACTTTAGAAGACATTTTGTAGAATGGAACTGGGGTGTAAACAGGTTAATTGATCGTAGGACGTTTACACCAAACAAGACAAGAGGGTAGATAGTTCACGTAGATAGTATATCTCAGGATTATTAATGGCTAAGTAGCTGCATGTCAGCTGATAAAGGTAGATAAGTTCACTACAGATGGATTGATTGCAGTTGAAACTGAGGGCAGGGAGAATAGCTTAGCTCAATTAATCTCTTTTAAAAAAAGGGCAGATCCTGAGTGCTGATATCCAAGACAAGGTATTAGCTACAGAGGATGTATAATTAGATGGATTAGTGTGTAAATATTTTCGTAGAAGTATAAGGTTACGTGATTAAACAAAATGTCTTTGTGTAGCTATAGATAGAGGAATAGCTGGCCTAAACAGGGGTTAGAGAAGGCTATTATATTGATTAGGTTAATGGATTGCCACATTTTTTGCATTCTTTGCATTTTCCATGTGTCTATGAGGTGACAGTACTTCATTAGACACCCTGGAGTCGTTTTTATGTGCAATGGTGTATTTACTTTGTATGTAGGGTTTCTTCCTGGAGGATGAACCCTTGACATGTCAAACGGGCCAATGAAATAAACAGTAATATAGTGAGATCACACTATCAGCCCCTCCCCTAACCCCTCCCCCTTTATCATACAACTACAGCTGTGGGTGCGGCTTCAGTTCAGGTGGATCACCGCCCATCACCACCCACCAGGAAAACCAGGCATACTTAATGAACTGGTGGGCGTGTCCACATAAAAACAACATTTTAACAAATACTTAGTTTAGACTAGTCATTGGTTAGACATGGCATGGGTTAAGGTTAGGTTTAGGTGTGCTGCCCCGTGGGATGTTAGGGTTAGGGTGAGGGTTTGAGATAGGTTGTAGTTGTAGGACTAATGACTGGTCTAACCAATGACTAGTCTAAACCAAAAACTGTCTAAACTAAACTAAGTACTGAACCCAATTCACACACCATAATATCCAGCGTTTATACGGCGTCCTCAACTCCAGTTAGCTCAGTGTCAGACTGCTCTCTGTTGTTCTGCATGTCATCTGATGCTTTTACTGCTTTATTCGGCCATGCACCTCCGCTCCAGATGCACCTGCTTACATCTGCTTGTATGTGTCGTTGGGGGATTATGTTACTCCTGACCCCAGAGTCTAGGCACACAGACAGACGGCAAACCATGAAGCCAGATGGACTCTGCAAAAACCAAACCCATTGCCATGCCATAAGCCATTAATAAAACCATAATACTTGTCTGAACTGGGCTTTAACCCATTTTGGCCGGGAACCCCTTTTGGTGTTAGCATTATGTTCTGCTTTAGCTATTGAAAAATAGCAGATCTACAAACTCATAGCTTGTAGGTCTGCTATTTTTGAAAAATCGAAGAACGACTGACATAGAAAGATAGCTTTTTCAGAAAACTGTCAGGACATTAAGTAGAATCTGATCTCAAGTCAAAATGGCTTTAACGTGACTACGGTTAAATGAAAAGGTTATCTTACAGACTGATTAGTCACCCGGCACGGCAAGACTCTTAACTCAACAATGGCTGCAGGAGAAAAGGAAATATTCTTGTGTAGTGGAATATCTCTCACAGAGACAATCAATCTATCAATCAAGCATCAACACACCCATCTCAACCTGGCCTTAAAGTGCCATTCAGGCTTACAGATCAATCAATGATTGAATGTCTTAATAAGGCACCGATCTATTCATCCCTGTGCTCTGCACTGGAATACCTTTCTGGAAGTGACAGTAAAAATGCTAGACTTGGATCTACTTTGTAGATTATTATTTCTTCAAATGACTTTAATAACTTACAGGTAACTATAATCGCATCCCATACGATGCCTTAGAGTTATGGGTTAGATGCACTTAGGGGTTCTTTGCTTTCAAGCATTTCACAATACTATGTAAATATATCTCACAGAGTGTCTCCCTGGAAGAGTAAAGCTCTAATGCTCCCATCATTGATTGCTTTTAGGAATTCAAAGCGTGCTTACAGATGGCCGTGATCACTGATCTGACCTCACCCTAGGCCAGTAGAGGCAGGCATCACATTTCTGCACTGCATCTAAATGTTGTTTCTTATATAGACGTGTGTCCAATTTCCAAAGCTAATCTTGTGTCTTATCGGCAACAAATTTCTAGTTTATTTAATGCTGAATGATTTTATTGGTTTCTCTCTGCTGAGTAAAACATTGATAAGGCCAGTCCATGCAGTCAATGACGCCAGTTGATGACATCAGGGGTGGAGATTTTACATGAATTTTAGGTCTTGGGCCCATTTTAACACGGGCTTCCCAATCTAAGATCGTTTGTATTTGTTGGTTTGGTCATGGTTTGGTCCGATGTGGCCTTTCATTTGGTCCAGAATTGATTGAAAAAATAACAGTGAAACTCTGATAAAAACTATAGCCATTCTTATTTCTTGTATAGGCCTACATGTATTTACTAAGTTGTACATGCATGCAATATTGTTGAAGATTACCTACAGGGTCAATCATTTAGCCAGGGCCCCCCTGGAAGCCTCCTAAGGACCACTGGGGGTCCCTGTACCCCATGTTGAGAACCACTGCAGTGGAGCTCAAACAATGACAAGTGGGTGAATCCCTCCCTGCTCCTTTCTCTGTCCTTCCCCTCCTCCACGTAACACCTCCTCTCCTCTCCTCTCCTCTCCTCTCCTCTCCTCTCCTCTCCTCTCCTCTCCTCTCCTCTCCTCTCCTCTCCTCTCCTCTCCTCTCCTCTCCTCTCCCCTCCCCTCCTCTCCTCTCCTCTCCTCTCCTCCTCCCCTCCTATATCTCCTATACCTCCTGCAATGTTCAGCTCTGTCCATCATTGTAGCGGAACAGCCTCTCCACAGCTACAGCGACCTGTAATTGCACTCTCCATCTGTGTGTGTGTGTGTGTGTGTGTGTGTGTGTGTGTGTGTGTGTGTGTGTGTGTGTGTGTGTGTGTGTGAGAGAGAGAGAGAATGCACATGAGAAAGTGTGGGTACGTGAAAGAGATAAAGAAACTGGAAAATTACGTGTGTGTGTGTGTGTGTGTGTGTGTGTGTATTTGTGTAAGTGTCTGAATATGTATGTGGGCATGCTTGCTTGTGTGTGACAGAAAGAGTGTGTGTGTGTGTGTGTGTGTGTGTGTGTGTGTGTGTGTGTGTGTGTGTGTGTGTGTGTGTGTGTGTGTGTGTGTGTGTGTGTGCGCGTGTGTGCGTGCGTGCACGTGCTGTCCTGTCCCATCACCTTGAGGAGAGCAGAGCAGTGAGACTGTAGTGAAGGTGAATTAAGGAGCTTTACACTGGAAGATGGAAAAATAACAAGATGCGCACGCACGCACACACACACACACGCACACGCGCGAGCACACACAGCGCACACAATTTTAATCTCTCCCTTCTTTAACACTTTCTCTTGAACACAATCTCTCTGTCAGCCCCCCTCGCTCTTCCTGTCACACACACACACACACACACACACACACACACACACACACACACACACACTCAGTGTCCCAGGGGAGTGCTCGGGGGGGGGGGGGCTTAAGCACGGATTGTGGTGTTCTGCAGTGTGCCTGTCAGATAAGGAGGGGGACGCAGGCCTACTGCCTGCCTGGTGACACGCTACTGAGCGCGTGCAGTTGTCTCTGTACCTGTCACTCAAACCCACCTGTCACACTCTGATGGCACGCACACATGCACGTTTTCTGAAGAGGGCTGTCCTCAAAAGAGACACCTTAATATTTACTTATTAATTTTGATGATATAACTTCTAATGATATAGCTCATTTTGCTTTAAAAATGAAATAAAACAACTTTGATTACAATTCAACCTACATTATACAGTATGTCCCTTTACTTTCCTTCCATGTGTCCGTCCGTCCGTCCGTCCCATTCTTTATTTAATTTCCATTTCAGACTCTGCAGCACTACCGCCCTCCTTCCCTCCCTCCCTCCCTCCCTCCCTCCCTCCCTCCCTCCCTCCCTCCCACCATCCCTTTCCACTCCATCTTTCCACCTTCCTTAATCCCTTCGCTCACTTCCTTGCCTTCCCTCAATCCCTCCCTGTCTTCCTCTGCTTTCACCACCTGTGTTCCCTATACTGTAGCAGCTGCTACATCCCCACCAGAGATGGGAGTTATACTGTAGCATACCTCTATTCTCCAGCTGCTACATCCCCACCAGAGATGGGAGTTACAGTATACTGTAGCTAAAATAATTTATTTTTTACCAATAGCACATATCCCAGATACCAATAACATGCACATATCCCACATATCCCAGATTTCCCTTTACCGTTCATCATTTTAATTTTCCACTAGACTTCACCTTCAGCAGCAGCTGCACCATTTGCCTCAATCACTGAGACCAATCACTGTGATGATGCTGTGCTGGGAAGTGCCGGCTGATGATTGGATGGATGCAGCTGGGGCAGTAAAGATGGAGCCACGCCCTGGCAGGGCTCAGCTTCGTGGATAGGGAGGTGGCATTTTGCCAAGCTGGCTCGCGGTCTCTCACACCCTCTTATAATCCCCCTACACGCGCACGCACGCACAATCCTGCTCTATGGTCCCCTAACAGCCACACCTATAGTGGAAGAGACCCTCTAGACACTTTAGAGCACCGAAGTCCTGACGTCACTCGCTCTTCCCCTGGTTCTGCCTGGTTCACGGAAGTAATTTCTCTATGGAGAATAACATACTTTACTTACTTACGCCTATTACCCCTTCTGGGGTTTAGGCCGTCGACAAGAGTTCTCCAAGCATCCCGATCCTCAGCCAACACTTCCAGCTGTCCCCAAGTGTGGCCCATAGCTTTTGCATCTGCCTCCAAGTCTCTGCGCCAGGTGTTCCGTGGCCGAGGAGAATAACATGGGATCATCTTAAAATCGTTTCATATAAGCATTGTGGTCCAAAAATAAACAAGCTGTCTCTGCGTTATTGTCAGGGGAGGAGGTGTCTCTGTATCGTTTGTACGACAGTCAGTCACTCATATATGTGACCAAATTTGACTGCGGGACTACCATTGGATTTTTTTAAATCTTCGTTTTTTTTCATGTAAAGCAGGGAATCATTAACCTGACGCTGCCAGATCCAAAAAGCTTGCTACACAAATTTGTTTCACAGCTTATTTGGATCTGGGATCGCGGAAGCAAATTCGATGACGGGGCTGTTCCTTTTTTTCAAGATACATGGTAGATGATTGGATGGGAGCGTCTGTCTATCACCGTGTGGGTGTGCAAACACAACCAATCATATCGACGTGTCTATATACCGTCACATCCGCATCCCGCCTTTAGCTCACGCTGATTGGTTCGGTACGAAGCAGATCTGACTCAGGGCTCAACTCCGTCAGAGATCCCAGATGAGTGTTGTGTTGGGGAATATGTTTCCGCAATACCGCCCTCATCTGGCAGCGTCAGGTTAGGGAATCATAGCTTCAAATTGACATATTGGTTGTTCAGTTTGACCCACCAGTTTTGGAGATATGGCTTATAGAGTAACATCTTGCAGAGAAACAGCGAGTTGATAAAACAGGCTTGAAAGGTCTCTTACAGCCCCACTCCCAGCCCCAGTCTCCTGACAGCTCCTCCGGGCAGGGCTAATTGACTCAGTCCCAGGAGGTGGGGAGGGAGGGGGGGGGGGGGGGGGGGGATCATGGCACATTTCTAATTTGGCATCTCCTCCTTTGGATAAAAGCTGCACCCCTCCCCTCCCCATCCCTGCAGCCCTCCCATCATCCCTCCTCCATGCACATCCTTGACTCCATCCGACCCCCATCCCTTGGTGCACCTTCATCTATATAGTCTTCTGTCTCCCATCACAACGTCGGCCATGTTTGTCTATACTCTACTCGATACAGTCTAGACTCTAAAGTCCTTTGTATAATTCTTCCTGCGTCTTCTATCCATCTCTTTGCCATTCTGTCGTCTTGTCAGTATTCTTCATGCCTGGGTCCGTGTCAGCCTCAAAGACAACTAAATACATGGATAGAAACACAGACATCAAACACACCCATAGTGGTTCCCAGGTTCACTTTGTGGAGACAGAATCTCTCTGAAGGCAAAGCCCCATGCTGAGCAAACAGGGGGTGCAGGGTCTGGGTGTGCATACACATGCGTGTCTCTGTTTGTATGTTTGGGTGGGTTCATATTGATTTATATGTTTTTGTGTGTGTGTGTGGGTGGGGGGGGGGGCTTTCATGCATGTTTGGGCAGGCATTGCGTGTTTGTGTGTGTGCGTGTGCATGTGCGTGTGCGCATGCATGCGGACGTGGCCTCATCCCTCTTAACGAGCAGCCAGACAGAGAACAAAGACATTTTGTTATTGATCGTATACTGTAGCTCTCCAGAATCAGCAGTCATAATGAAAGAATCTCTATCAGAGCCTGTCAGGGAGTTGGGGGAATATCCTGATACATAAAACAACATAGAATAGTGGTTTTGTTCACTCCAGTACTGTAAAATGTGTCTTTGTGTACAGTTAGGCTGTTTCTACTGCACCTTAATTTGGTGCAACATAAGTGTGTAACTACCGTATGTGTGTAAATGTGTGTGTAAGGTAACTGGAGAACTCGCCGCGGTTTTAGTGCATTTTAGTTTTACTTCACCTTGATTTAAATTGCATTTAATTGAGAGAGAGAGAGGATGGTTGTTTAGAGTTAACACTAGATGAAGTATGAATGCTAAGGTTTAAACACCAAGGCGAGTTCTCCGGTATTCGTGTGTGACCTCCCATTAACCTAACAGTCAGAATACTGGGATGTCGGAGTTATGAGTGGACCCCGTTCATAATCCCCCCCCTCCATCTCTATGTGTGTGTGTGTGCGCGTGTGCGTGTGCATGTGCGTGTGTGCGTGTGCGTGTGTGTTTGCTTAGCGTGTGGGTGAGGGGCTTCAAACAGTGCAGTTCTTTATGTTTGAGCTTCCCATATGTTTATTTACCGGTCGCCGCACCCCTCATTAACCACAACTTACAGCAGCTCTGTGTGCGTGTGTGTGAGCGTGTGCATGTGTGCGTGTGATTGTCTTCTTAGGGTGGAAATGACATGCCATAGGCCAGGGGTTCCCAAAGTTGGGGTTGGGCCCCACATGCTTGGGGTAGTGGGACACTGACGGTTGGGTCGCTAAATTATTTTGGGTCATCAAAAATATTTTTCACACTCACAATGTAAAAAATTATTACAAATACATTTTAAGCATAATTGTTACACATTTCCAACATAGCCCCCTATACCAAACGTGCACGTTTATGTGCATACAATTATCTCCGGTTTAGGTTGACGGCAACATTATTTTTGGGTCGGGGGCTGAAAGGTTTGGGAACCCATGCCTTTGGCTTATAGTGGTTAAAATGTTGGCTTTCCACACGGGAGACCCGGGTTCGATTCCCGGGTGTTACATTGGTGCCGTGACCCGGATGGGGTTTCCCTGCATGGGAGGAGGTCAAAAGGGGGGTGAGTGTAGCAGAGTGGCTCAGAGCCTCAGCCTGATGGCCTCAAAAGTCTAATGTCTCCCCTGATCCATATAGGCCTTTGGCTTAGTGGTTAAGATGTTGGCTTTCCACACTGTGGGTATATATACTGTATACACACACACACACACACACACACACACACACACACACACACACACACACACACACACACACACACACACACACATTGTGTATTATATATGTCCTCATGTTGCATCTATTCATGAATGTGCTGACAGGCGGGTAGCATACGTCACTTTGCTTTTATATCACTACTTCTCTTCCCTGCAGTTCCCCTTTCTGTCCTCACCTGTGAAAATGTAATGAGTTATATACTAGATTATCTGTCTCTCTATCATTTTTTCCCCTTTCTGCATCCTCCCTCCTTGTCCTCTGTGACACAGGGACGAGCCACGGGTCACTGACTCATGAAGGCATATCTGCCCCTGGGCAACACAAACATCCCTCCTTCCTCTCTCATCCACTTCACACTCTCTTTAATCTGTTACACTCTGTCTCGTCTGCAGAAGTTTAATGTTACACACAGCAAAATCCTGTTACATTCTCAAATATGTATTTGTGTAATCAATGTGTGTAATAAAAGTGTCGTCCGATTTAAATTAACAATTAGGATTTACTGTGCATTTGACTCAAGAAACTTCTTCCTTCTAAGAGTCTGGATACATAGACATGTGTGTCTACGCATGTTCTAACTGAAGTGTGCAAACTACTGTTGTTTGCAGAGCCAACATTGCCCACAACATGACCCAGATACTAAACATAATAATAATTTTCTGTAAAAAAACCCAACAAATAATAATCATACATGAGTCCAATCCAGTTAATTGGTTTTGGATTGGCTTGGATTTGATTGATTTAACCGGGTTTCATTTTATTGAGTTAGATTTTTGAGTTTGGGTCCACGACGTGTGTGTTGGTCTCTGTGAGGGTTTGTGTGTGGTTGTTTGACAGTAATGGAGACAGAGGCAGGACAGAAGCAGATTGTACGGACAGCATTCTGGGAGCAGTTCAAGCCTATACAGGCCAGACATGGAGGACAGATGTTGGGACATGCTGGGACATGTTGTTGAACCCTCGGGTCCATAGTGGTGCTTCCAGACCTGGATAGTCCTGACCTACATAACAACATACTGAGTGATACTTTGTTGTGGGGTGAAAATAACTGATCTGCAAGCTCAAAATGTCACAGCCTGACATTTTGTGAACTTGTAGATATTTCCCCCTTACGACAGTACTGTATATTACGCCTGTGTAACACACGCACGTACACACAGCCACTCGTAGGGGTTAGGGCAGTGCTGCTTCCCAAGCTTTTTCACGTCAAGGACCCCCAAATTGACACTATTTAGCCCGCGGACCCCCATTTGAAGAGATATGCCAGATTTGTATTACGCTCTAGCAGTGATTCTCAACTTGTTTAGTTTCAAGGACCCCCAGCATTAGTCTACGGACCCTCATTTAATGGCATTTCCAACTCTGAGACCCCCAATTTATATTGTACAATCAATCTTCATTTAACTCTGAGAGTGTATCCAAATGGACTCGTTAGGTCTCTCAGAGTTACAGACCCATAAGCGTCCAATTGGTTCCAAACTATCATTTATCTGGGGACCCCCTGGAACTCCCTCAAGGACCCTTGGGGGTCCCCAGACCCCACTTTGGGAACCACTGGGTTAGGGAACCTAGAACCATGAACCCACTGTATATAGTGTATGTGTTTTATGAACCATAACGTTTGTGCATCAGTCTCCAAACTGATCTTAACACTAAGGACGTGTATACACGTCCTCTCAAATAAAACGGTGGGGTGCCTCAAGACGTCCTTGGGTCCTTTTTAATGATGTAAAACGCGATCGCTAAAATCAAATCACTTCCTTGTTTTACGGGCCGGCAAAACGTTTGCTATTCTCTCTAAATCTACGGCGCTGTCCGTGGTTTTGATCAAGACGCCGATGTTCCGTCCTAATTTCGGACTTCATCAAGCATCTCGTTTGGAATATTAATGCTTCTAAAGAGAGATCAGGCTTATTAGCACAAGGTAGTAATCGGACATTTCACCACCCGGGTTTTGTGGGGAGAAATGGAAGGCGGGGCATCCGCTTGGCACTCTAGTGTCTTTATATTCTGAAAAATACCCCGGTAATAGTGTTAAGTATCTCTTAACTGTCTAGCCATTGTAGAAGTTACCCATGTCGCAACCATTTGATATCAATACAGCAATATCTGCCTTTGTTCATGAATGTTGTCACGTTGGTAAATCATTACTATACCACTTTAAACTGCCGTTATTCAATGAGGGGTATATTATTTTCCAGACAACATTAAACTCAGCTCAACCGTATTGGTTTATGTTTTATAATTCTCCTGTGATCCCGATGCCAATCCACTGGACCATTAACCCTTTCACCCCGAAGTTACAACCATGGTTTCAGTTACCGACTGCATGCAGGGATACATGACACTGTGTTGTGATCAGGCATGTCAGAAGGTCCCAAATGTGTGACATTTGACTGTAACATAACCGGACGTGTGTGTGTGTGTGTGTGTGTGTGTGTGTGTGTGTGTGTGTGTGTGTGTGTGTGTGTGTGTGTGTGTGTGTGTGTGTGTGTGTGTGTGTGTGTGTGTGTGTGTGCGCGCGCGGGTGCACTTGCGAGTGCGTGTGCATGCTGTTTGTGCACGTCTTTGTGAAGAAGACTGGGTGCATCTCAATATCTGTTGAAAAGGATCTATCTGTGGCGTTTGCTGTGGTTTGGGAAGCCATTGCAGTGGTTAGTGTGTGTGTGTGTGTGTGTGTGTGTGTGTGTGTGTGTGTGTGTGTGCAACTGTGCATGCACGTGCGTGTGCTTATGTGTACATGCATGTCCTCCTTTCCATTCGTTCCACAATAATAATTCCTGAACCCTTTGCCAAGCTGCACGCACACACACAGACACACCTGCAGGGTAATGGTTAATACTAGGTTCCACATCAACACTGACAGGCTGACAATCACATCCTGGTAAAAAAAATAGAAAAACTCACACACAATTATCGGCAAGAAAAGCCAAATTCCTCTGAGCCCCATCTTGTGATTATTGGGTTGTAGGTGCTGATTTCACAGTTAGCAGGTGTGTAAGCGTGCAGTGACACACCCGTCTCTGCATAATAACAGAGAGAGAACAAACAAAATGTAAGACATTATTACCAAGCCACTCTTAAAACTATATAAAAGTGAAAAGACTTTGACTTCGTCTGTGTTCTGACCTCTGATTGGTCTAATGGTCTTGACGTTGTACCCACGTGCACTGACTCCATGTCCGTGTTGGCAGTCCCATGGCTCCGTTCCTGGACACAGTGCTGAGATGCAGTCAGAAGATTGTATTTAGAAAAATAAATGTATGATGTAGAGATGTGCAGGGTGAAGAGGAAAGGTGACAGTACCGGTCCTTGGGGAAACAAGGCACATCTGACAGGATGCCCTGCAGTCTGATGTGCTGTAAATCTGCATTTCAAATTGTCTGGCGTTTCTGGATTATATCCAAGGCACTGTAGTGCCCAATGGGCCAAATGAGAATAAAACATTTTTGCTTAGGGCCGGGCCAAAAAGCTGAACTCAATTCTGCATAATATACATTATATTTCTATATAAAAAGCAGCATTGTTTTGACAAGCTGGTAAGAGTATTATGTTATTATTAGGCAATGAAAAGGTGAGGTTGCCTTACCAAAATGTGATTTATTCAATCAAATTTTCCAAAACAATGATAAACAAGTTGTCGATCACACACAATTCACGGAAGGAAACATATTCTGTAAGTGAATGAACACGCTTTAAAAGCACCCATGAGGTAAAATTAGAAAGTATGTTTTATTTTCTAATTTCCAACAATTCTAAGTAACATTTCACCGGCCGTGTAATGCCCAGGTCTGACTGCAGCCTGAGCAGCATTGCTTTTCGGGTTTATGATCCGTTCGGGAGCGGATGATGTCGCTACGTCATGTTGTAGTATTGTTTTGTAGTCGGTAATCTTCCGGAACTTCCTTTCCTCTCAAACCGATTCTTCTCAATAATAGCTGTAGGGTACTGAGCTTTTATTGTTATTCTTCTGGTTTGAGGGAAAAGGAAGTTCCGGATGATTCATCCTTCCTGATGACTACAAAACAATGACTACAACATGAAGTAACGGATATCATCCGTTCCAGACCGGTTCACATGGCAATGTTGTAACACAGACAGACCAGGCTTTCCTCCGAGGTGGAAAGCCTGCTGACACAAGGTAAGGTCTGGTGTATATGGGCTCTGTAAATGATGCCGTTATTCACACGGCGGTTTGCCCGGTTTACAAACTGCAGGGGGTTGTGTGTGTGTGACTGTTTCAATGTCATTGAAGTTCACAACAAGTTCATGGACATGTTTCTCAAACCCAGCATGACAGACAGGCACCCAAAAAAAGAAAAGGGGAAGACAGTGAGAAAGGCAATAACAGGAGAATATAATGACACATAATTACCAGCCTAGCAAGCTGGACCACTTGAAAGGCAGCCAACTGTAATATGGTTTGAAAACAAAACCACGTTGCTTTCTCGTTGGCCTCCTAACATGCACGTGGTCCTTCTGACAACACATGTGTGAGTGGAGGCCGCCATGTGTCCTTACAGTGCTCTCATCCAGACACAGTAAAACCAGTGTTAATGCAGGCTAACTAACACAGAGATAGGCAGGAAGATGGTGCACAAAGAAACACCTGAAAGAATGGGGAGGAAGAGAGTGAAATGTGCTGAATCTCTACCAGCATTAAGTTTCTGTTCCTCCTCTCCTCTCCTCTCCTCTCCTCTCCTCTCCTCTCCTCTCCTCTCCTCTCCTCTCTCCTGACATGAAATAGTCATTAGTCATTGTGGTAATTCCACCCACATGTCACTGTGTGTTAGCTAATGTGCATCACAAATGTTTGCTGTGTGTGTGTGTGTGTGTGTGTGTGTGTGTGTGTGTGTGTGTGTGTGTGTGTGTGTGTGTGTGCGTGTGCGTGTGCGTGTGTGCGTGCAGTATGTGGAGTTCTGCTCCTGCATCTGTGTGCCTCATAAATTGTGAGCGTGTCACCATACAAGATTGTTACAAGATTGCGACATTCAGGAGAGCTCAATTATGGATATGGGTGGCTATATATATTCTTTCTAGCAGTTGGGGCTCTATTGATGGTATTTGTACTTCTACCTCCCATTAATTCATTTATGGCTTTGACCCCAAACGACCACTAGCTGGATTGCCATGGAATTTGCAGTGCATCTTCATGCCTGGAGGATGATGATAACCCTACTGATTTTGAGCCAATGGTCTTTGCTCCGGCACCAACATTAGGCCAAAAATTCCATGTGCACCAAAAATATCACAACATCTACTCGGTTTGCCACGAAACATGTTGAGTGTCTTCATGCTACCTGGAGGATGCCATTTCAGTGACTCCACTACCTTTCATTGGAGTCAAAATAAAATCTCTCCTAATCTGGATTTGATTGTATAGGATGAACCCTATGAGGAGCTGCACAGCCTCTATGGGCTGCGGGGGGCTGTGTGTGTGTGTGTGTGTGTGTGTGTGTGTGTGTGTGTGTGTGTGTGTGTGTGTGTGTGTGTGTGTGTGTGTGTGTGTGTGTGTGTGTGTGTGTGTGTGTGTGTGTGTGTGTGTGTGTGTGTGTGTGTGTGTGTGTGTGTGTGTGTGTGTGTGTGTGTGTGTGTGTGTGTGTGAATTGGGCTACCGCGTGTGCATGTCTCTCTCCCTCTCTCTCTCTCTCTCTCTCTCGCATGCACGCACGCACACTCGCACAGAGGGAGTAGGATGCTTGACAGGGCAGGGTTCTCATTTCCATGTTCTCCAGTCGACAGGTGCTAAATAATGAAACACTGCACAGGAGGAGAGGAGAGGAGAGGAGAGGAGAGGAGAGGAGAGGAGAGGAGAGGAGAGGAGAGGAGAGGAGAGGAGAGGAGAGGAGAGGAGAGGAGAGGAGAGGAGAGGAGAGGAGAAATTGGTAGTGGAGACAGGAGAGTGGAAGAGAGAGGAGAGAATAAATACGACACAACACCACACTATAATGTACAACACACCATGCAACACCACAACAAAACACCACCACATTACTGTAGAACACAACACAAACATCACAACACTGCACTGCCCAGTACAAGACACTATATGACTATATACACAATATACAGTATGTGCGACAGATAGATCTTAAACTTATATACTTTCCAGATTTCACCAGGAATCTATCCTTGGCCCCCTTATAATTGTGAGCTTGTCGCCTATTAGGAAATACCAAGAATAACAATGGTTAAATTGTACATCTCTCTGTCTGTGCAAATATGCTCTAATGTGGCCTGGACTTTTTTAGTTGAAATGTTTTATGACATTATAATGAATTATAAGTGATTTTTTTCCCCGCAATTTATGTAGTGGAGCTACTCAGTGTCATACAGTTAAAGACTGTGGTTGTACTGGGCAGCTCCCAGGCCAGTACACACATTCCTGTGCAGCTCCCAGTCATTTGTTTAACTGTAAAGGTTGATGATACAAACTAACTACATTTAGTTTAGCATGATTTGCCTGCACATTCAGGTGTGATTAACCACATGAACCCCAGCACCCCCTAGCTGTACTCTTCTTGGGTGAACATTGCAGTACGGGGAACCTGTGATCCCACTTCTAGCAGCTCACGATCCATCGCGTTGAAGCGCTGTGAACTTGTACATCGCCCTCTTTTTGGCAAAGAGATTTGATGTAGAAGGAAAACAGAAGCCGACCAAGTATAGAATCCTGGGGGACTCCGGTCAACTCTAAGTATATAGGGCTTAAGTGGTTAAATGGCATTATAATGGATTCTAAATTGCCCTTGCCCTGACCTCATTGCTAGTTGCCCAGTCCCTCTCATACTCATTGCCAGCAGCAGATTTTCCCCTCAAATGTGCCCTTAAATTTGTTTCTTTCAGTGCGTTTGGTGAACCTACACTGGATAAATTAAGGTTAAAGAGATTCCTTCCTTCGAGTCTCTTCCTCCTTAATTGGTTCAGTCAGTTATCCAACTCCAACTACATTTTCTTCACGTAAAAATGTTGCCTTCTCTGCTGTGCGTGTGTGTGTGTGTGTGTTTGTGTACGTGTGTGCGTGCGTGCTCTTGTGCGTGCTTGCTTGCATGTGCGCATAGAGTGCATTCCTCTGTTTATTGAACAGGGTGGGGGTGTGGGCGTATGCGTATGCATGGAAACACTGAAGTGAATAAATGGTGCCGTGGGACAGGGTGAGTTCGAATGTGTTGGTCTTGTGTGTCCTGTCTATGAATAGGGTCATTTTTTGGCATGAAATACAATCCCCACCCACCTGCTGTGTGTGTGTGTGTGTGTGCAGAGAGAGGGATGAATAGACAGGAAGAGAGACAGAGAGAGCGAAAGTGACATCTGATGTGGGATCTCAGGTGCTGATCTGTCGCCTTTATGTCTGTAATGAGTGTGTGTGTGTGTGTGTGTGTGTGTGTGTGTGTGTGTGTGTGTGTGTGTGTGTGTGTGTGTGTGTGTGTGTGTGTGCGTGTGCGTGCATGCTTTTGTGTGCGCATGCCTGTGTTTTTTGAGCAGGTATGTGTGCGTTCACTCTAGTCTGCACATTTTTATTTGTCTATAACCAAAAGTATCATTTGCTTTTATAACTGTAATAACATCATATTACTGCATGGTTGCTGCCGGAGGGTGATTGACGATTAGATGCAGGATAATATAGTGTAAGAATTTAAACATTGAAAGAAGGACCACTTTATACAGATTATTGTATGTTCAAGTGCGAGCAATGAAATAATATCTTTGGGTCTGATCCCGAGTTCGGAGAGTCCTAACCCACCAATTACAGATGTTTTGACCGATGTCTCTTCAAAAGGTGTCAAATAAAACATTTATAATCAATAAGAACATTTCTGACCCATTGTGGAAAAAGGTCAAATAATGGCCCATCAGGCCCTAGTTGTCCAGGCAGCTACAGGCTCCTAATGCCTGACAGCGCATCGCATCGTGGGTTCAAGTCCCAGGTATGGGACTTAAAGTCCCTATAGTCCTATACTGTACAAACTGTACATACAAGCATGACGGAAGAGCCAGTTCTATGTGTTATCATCTCCATGGTAATGTAATATACATTGCAATGTGCTGTGCTGTGCAGTAGGCAGCGTGTATATAACAACAGTGTGCCAACAGATAGTGTCGGCAACCTTCTGGGCTCCCGTTTCATTGATTCACCTATGCTGCAGATCTGAGACAGCTGTGCTCAGGGGCTCCACGGAAACTCTATACATACCACACACAGTAGGAAGTTGGAATCCTACTAGTATTGTGGTGCATACTGTATATACTACAGTATACACCGACACAGCAGAAGTTTAAACTCCAGTCTCCTCTCTTCCTCGAGTTTTGTTTTTCCTGGCATGCACTGCGTATGGCCTAATAATACAGAAATGCATGCAATCGAATGTGAACTGGACATAATACTACGTATGTGTGAGATCTAACACTTGTATAGAGAACAGCCTATGGGAGTCTGGGATAACAGCATCATAAAGCCCGGCTTGGGCTTTTTCTTAAAACTGTTCAAAGGGGGTTTCCTGACACTTATTATGACAATACTGAATGGGATCTGGGCAACTGAAAACGTCTGACCCGCGAGACATTAAATAGGTATCATTGCAGTCCAACCTCCTGCAAGTTGCTCATTAAACGACGTCCCAGCTGGTCTGGGACAGTGACACCAGTCAAGGGGGCCTGGGAGAGCTACGGTGAACAAAGAGCAGTGTAATGGATTCATATGGAGGTGGGCAGCATCCTGCAGACTGTATAGTGAGAGAGGCAGGGTGGCCGATGTGTGCATGTGAGAAACGGAGAGAGAGAGAGAGGCTAGCAGAGTGACAGAGAAGAAAACCCCTGTGAGAGAGACAGAGAGAGAGAGCGAAAGGGAGTGTGTGTGTGTGTGTGTGTGTGTGTGTGTGTGTGTGTGTGTGTGTGTGTGTGTGTGTGTGTGTGTGTGTGTGTGTGTGCGTGCGCGTGTGTGGATGGGAAGGCTGTGCACTGAGGCGGCGTTTGCACAATTAAAAGAATTCCTGACTGCATTCTTTCAGAACTCCCATGAAAAACTCCCATACACTGCTGCCATTCTCTCTCTCTCTCTCTCTCTCTCTGTCTCTGTCTGTCTCACTCCCTCCCTCCCTCCCCCTTTGTCTCTCCCCATATCTTATTCAAATTCTCTTTATCACTCCACAGTCTTTTTTTTCACACTCACTGTCCATTTCGTTCTGCCTATTTCTCATTCACTCTCTTATTTCACCCCCTATCTCTCTCTTTCTTTCCATCTGTCAGTCACTATAACAGCTTGCCTCATGTTCCCATCCTCTCTTTGTTGTGTTTTCTTCTATTCTCTCCTTTCGCTTTTAAAGTAGAGTCAGCATTCTTACTGCAACACTCAGCTTTCCCCTATAGCTGCTGTGTGCAGGTGTGTGTGTGTGTGTGTGTGTGTGTGTGTGTGTGTGTGTGTGTGTGTGTGTGTGTGTGTGTGTGTGTGTGTGTGTGTGCGTGTGTGTGTATGGGTGTGTGTGTGCGTGTGCGTGCGCATGCGTGTAGGGTTTTAGATATATTCTCAATTCAATGAGTTTATCTTCAACCATATGCCCTTAACTACACTCTCCATATGCTCTGGCAGAGCTTATAAAGCTGACATGACATTAATGCCCCTCATTTATACCGTGAAATATTACAACAGCTCTTTAAGCATGTCAAGCGAACTGCTGCTGATGGAAGCAACGTTTGGCTTTGAGACACAGCAGGTTGCATTTGCTTCTGATTTGTGACATCCCTGGGTCAGATCACACCTGGTGTTACTGCTTTTCACGCTGCTGCAATGCGATACGGGGACACAGAAAAGGCGAGCCGCAGCCACACACAGTAGCTTCCATTTGTTGAAAATCCCTCCTGTCAAGTGGGTTCTTAGATACGAGGCTGTTACTGTAATACTGTAATAGGTTTTGGGTTATTTGATTACTTTTGGTTGCAGTGTCACCCCAGCAAAACTACCTGTAAAACTACTTTTGAAATTGTGCGAGAAGCCAGTTGTTCTCAACCTTTTTGGCTACGACCTCTCCAAAAGAATCATATTTGAACCCCACCACCCTGACAAGCTCCTGGAATTGTAGGCATTATATTTTGTTTGACTATTGAGGAACATATTATATATTAGGTGGAGAGCCACTGCTATATAAGCTACCTTTTTCGTCTGCATTTGCAAAATGCAAGCGATCAGCCATAGTTGACTAATCCCACTACAATACCTGGAGTGGAATTTGATGTAGAGGCGAAGTGATCCAACGCTAGCTGGGATTTACGACCAATCCCATCTGTCATCTTCCTTAAGAGGCGTCCCATCATAGTTTGTTAAGCCCTGGCGTAGCCCTAAGCAAAGTTGTATTGTGTAGTGAAGAGATACTGTATTAATGCATATATCAAAGCAACTTGCTGAGGTTATTGCGCTGACAACGCATCGCAAAGCGACACATAATGGCATTTTCTGGGAACTTGCTCTCTCCCAGCAAGTTTCTTGCTGTTCGTTGAGTGTGCGGGTGGACCCGTTGGGGAAATTGATCCTTTGACATTTTGACCATGACACTTGTGACATTGTCTATTCTGCACTTGTTTACTTGTAAGCATTGTTGGAATTCCTCATTGGACCTAAAGGGCACAACTGGCTTCAGTGGCTTGTAGCTAGCAGCTATAGGCTTGCATCTTGGTTTAAGTAAAGAATGCCAACAATGCTTGCAAGCAATTGCAAGGGCACTGAATGACAAGTGTAAAAAAACAGTGTTAAGATATCAACCCTTTGATTTCGGTGTCACTCGTCCTATATGTACACACCCATGGTGCATGGGTGTGTTCTATATGCTTTCATGTCATCAGATTCAAAATGCCTGAAACTGAAGGACAAATGTGGAAAAAACATGTGGCACGATATAGAAATGCAACAACTGTCTGTTCCACGTTCTAAACAATGACACCATGCCAATTTATTAATTAAAGGGATGGTAAATCGCTTTTTGAATTTAGGGAAGATAATCTAATAGAATAAAGAAGTTTGACCGCATCACATGTTGGTAGTGGCACTGTTGTCTAGCAGAACTGTGACTTTGGCATTGTTAATAACACACAAGAGCAGCATGCAGTGAAATCATCAATCTGCATGCATGGCCATGTTCCAATCACTACACAGTACATTTCTGAAATGAGGACCCCCTCTAAAACGAGATGATGCATCTTCCTTTAAATACATTTCAATATATAAATGTTAATGGTTCGTTTTTACACTTCCTGAGTTCAATTACCACCCCCTCCCTCCCTCCCTCCCTCCCTCCCTCCCTCCCTCTCCTTCCCTCTCCCTCCCTCCCTCTCCCTCCCTCCCTCCCTCCCTCCCTCCCTCCCTCCCTCCCTCCCTCTCCTTCCCTCTCCCTCCCTCCCTCCCTCCCTCTCCTTCCCCTCCCTCCCTCCCTCCCTCCCTCTCCCTCCCCCTCCCCCTCCCCCTCCCTCCCTCCCTCCCTCTCCTTCCCTCTCCCTCCCTCCCTCCCTCTCCCTCCCTCCCTCCCTCCCTCCCTCCCTCCCTCCCTCCCTCCCTCCCTTCCCCCCTCTCCCTCCCTCCCTCCCTCCCTCCCTCCCCCCTCTCCCTCCCTCCGTCAGGGTCAGCTCTGTATCTCCATGAGGTCTTCATGGGAGACAGCTTCCATAAACTGCTGAAGAACCCCTCTTCACCACTTCATTGACATTCTTCCACAAACACAAACTGAATGGTCAAATGGTTGCACTGAGAGGTCAAGTGTGTGTGTGTGTGTGTGTGTGTGTGTGTGTGTGTGTGTGTGTGTGTGTGTGTGTGTGTGTGTGTGTGTGTGTGTGTGTGTGTGTGTGTGTGTGTGTGCGTGTGCGTGTGCGTGTGCGCGTGCGTGTGTGTGTGTGTGTCATGTCCCCCCCCCCTGTGTTTTGCTGGACATGCTTATGGCCTGTCTGCGGACCATAGCCTTCCAGCCTGTGTAAGTGCACGACATGACTTAGTTTATGATGACACCCGACAGTAAAAAACACCCCCTGCTAAGAGCAAAACCATGACCTCACAAACATCATGAGGAGCGCCTCATATCTCTCATCATAAATCAAACCTATTTGTCAATCTGTTATTCTCCCCTATACAGTGCATTCTTGTCGTTGATATACAGTAAATCACCCTATCGTGCATTCAAAGTACAGTATATCTAGTTTGCGAGGACCCCCTCAGAAACGAGATGAAGCAACTTGAACCGAAATCTCTAAATCATTGGTTCCCAAAGTGTGGTCCGGGGACCCCCTAGGGGTCCTTGAGGGAGTTCCAGGGGATCCCAGCTAAATTATAGTTTGTAACCAAAAACTCTGAGTGTACAAATGGAACCAAGTGGACCCTGACGGGTCCATTTGGTTCCATTTACACACTCTGAGTTAAATTTATATTGATTTAACAATATAAATTGGGGATCCTGGAGATAGAAATGCTGTTAAATGGGGGTCCGTAGACTAATGCATGTCAAACTCGGGGTCCTTGAAATGGAAATGGTTGAAAATTAGCTGTTAGAGCCGTAAAAATCTTCTCTTTTGGGGGTCCTTGGCATATATTTTCTAATGGGGGTCCGTGGGCGAATGAGTGTCAATTTGGGGGTCCTTGTCATGAAAACGTTTGGGAACCACTGCTCTAAATAAATAAAAATATACTGTAGGTAGGACTATTTGGATTATGGTGTACAGTTCTTGTCCAGTCCAGCCCAATACACACCGTTGATCTTACATCATCGCATCATGATGTGCAATAAAACCATATAGCCTTATTACCTAATAGTAAAAACACTGCATATCTGTCATAAATCATGTCATAAATTAGTCATTCAGAATTACTAATTTATTTGTTTCTAACAGAGACAAACTGATACGGTTCAGTTTATCTCTGTCCCAAGAACGCAGATATTCCAATAAAATCTATGTCTTGTTCCCTGTGAGAAAATATTACATTTATATGCTTGACTGGTCAATGTGTATAATCTTCCAGCTACATTGACTGTAAAATATATAATTCTTTCCTATGGTAGACATTTACTGGTTACTTACATTACATTACATAGCCTACTTTCTTAACACAGGAACCAATTATTTATGAGCATTCAATGACTTACTCCATTCATTCATTTATTTATTTTTTGTCGTTCCCAGGGGTTTTCGAGCACATATATATCATCCTTAATGTCATGTCACCCGTGCCTCAAATGCCTCCAAACTCAGGGAGAACTGAACTGGCAAACTTTAATTGACTAATTAACTGTGTAAAAGAGCCAATCAAACACCCAATTAGCTGGGGACATAATACATTTGGATGGAACCAATTAGCTGTGTTCAGGGCTGAACTGGTTATAACCGGATTGGTTAAGTAGGAGCTCGTAAAGTGTGTTAATTAATTAGGAGGGGTGAACAGGGTTGAGACTGAGAGCAGTGTGAAAGCTATCTGTCCCAGACAGTCCTCCCATATTGCCCCCAGTTCTCTGTATGACTGTAAAACGTTATTCATAGTCTGGATTTTCTGTGGTGAGGTGACCACCGAGCTACAACAAGACGTCACGAGGCGCAGTGAAGAGCAAACCACCGGCCCAGCCCTTCTCTCTGTTTTTACTCACCACCGCTCAATGTTATTTCAGCTCCGGTGGTCACCTCACCACCGGAGCGGTGGTCACCTCACCACCGAAAATCCAGACTAACTCTCAGGTATAGACGCTACTGGGGGACTGCTTGGCTGTCTGTATGGCTGTGCACACAGTATAGCGACAGTATAAGTGAGAGAGAGCATGCTCATGTCAGAGACAGAGGGAAAGAAGGGATTTAGCAGTTAATGAAGGTAAAGGGAGAGAAGGTACTATCCCTTTCTGACCGTTTAAAGTGAGAGTACTCTCGGCATCCTGTTCTCAGTGTCTGGAGCCATCTGTCTCAGATTCCATTATTGACACAGAGCTGTGCGTGCGTGCGTGTGTGTGAAACATACAGAGAGAGAGAGAGAGAGAGAGAGAGAGAGAGAGACAGGTTTCCAGTTGGCATGTCTGTCTTTGTGAACTACTCATGCGGAGACCATCGTTTCCGCTGGGATTCAGAAGAATATGTTTGAATCTGCTCTGATTATTATATGCGTCTGTCTGTCTGTCTGTCTGTCTGTCTGTCTGTCTGTCTGTCTGTCTGTCTGTCTGTCTGTCTGTAAGTATGCACATATTCCCACATCTTTGTTAAATGTGTGTTCACCTGTGTGTTGTACTGTACTGTACTGTACTGTACTGTACTGTACTGTACTGTACTGTACTGTACTGTACTGTACTGTACTGTACTGTACTGTACTGTACTGTACTGTACTGTACTGTACTGTACTGTACTGTACTGTACTGTACTGCATTTGCATTTCTTTCACTATAGTAAATGCTGCATTCGTGGTCTGGAGAGGGCAGTTGTTTTACAGATGGTTAAAAGGGCATCAAAGGCCTTTGATGTCTATGTGTGCACGTCCCTGGTGTCAGGTAGTGAGTGCATGGCCTCAACACTCCACTGGTGTGATTGTCACAGGTGCACAAAGGGAAGGGTACCCAAATTGGTTCAAAACGAAATGCCCTTTTCTCACCAGGAATGTGGGTCGATCCATTGTGCTAAAACCCTAGAAATTGGACACACAGACGAATTCCCCCAACATGTTTGATGACTGCCTCCTTGCACCAAGCTGAAGTGACGAGCAACGGAGCAACTGAAACGTTTGGGTTTTCCATGAAGTCCTTGAACGTAGGAAAGGAACACAAGTCAATTACGATAACTAAGTTATGAAGGAAAATTAATGAATGAATGAATTGTAGTGAGCTCAAGCATGCGTCACAAAATTGCGGTAATGCGGTTATTGTCCCAGTCGTCCCATATCGTAAGTAATGGACTCGTTAATACATAATGAAACTAACTTGACACGTTCGTAATACGGATGTGTCACGTTAGTTTCATATACTATTAACGATGTGTGACCTGTCGATGGAGTGACGGATAGAGAGCGGAACCGAAAGAGAGCGAGACACAGTGAGAGAAATGGGGAGAGAGAGAGAGAAGAGGAAAAAATTATTCTCGTGATTTACGAGCAGACGTTATTATTCTTTCCCCTGATTATTCCTTTGGGCCACCCACCCCCCCTGTCTCTCTCTCCCTAACTCCTTGTCTGTCTGTCTCTCTCTCCCTAACTCCTGTCTGTCTGTCTGTCTGTCTGTCTTCCGTCTGTCCGTCCGTCTGTCTGTCTGTTTCTCTCATTACTCTTCTACTAATTTGCATGTAATTTGTGATTCCTCTCACTTCGCCTGTTCTTCATCTTCTGTCTATATTCCGACGACTACTCCCCCCCCCCCCCCCCCCCCCGTCTCTTCTCCCCTCCTTCTGTTAATGTCATTCGCCCTCTATCTACAGTCCATGTGTTGTTTTGATAGCATATATAATAATAATGACTGCTCAGATTCCTTTTCACACACATTCTCTCCATTGAGTATATCCGTAAAGTTGCATGACCTCACACTGCTCACATGCAGTTTAATAGTACCGTAATTATATTCACTTTTCAGTATTTATTTACGTATTTATCTGGGAATTCTCATACTGTGTAGAGAGAGTCAGACCGGCAGATGTCGGGGAGAGTTTGACTGTGACAGCTAATTTGAAAATGAAAACAGCCTTTGAATTGAATGCCAGTTCAAATTAGAGTCTGTCCCGCAGGTGTTGCCAAGTATCCTCCCCAGATCTGATCATGAGCCCACTTACTAACGTGTTTGTTCATGTCTCTGGGTGGCATTGGGGTCTTGAATTGATTTAAGGCGTCCTACATCTTTAAAACACATTAACCCATTCTGTGCAGGAACCCTTTTTGGTGTTTTAAGCACTGTTAAACTTTTAGCTATTGAAAAAGAGCAGATCTACAAGCTCATACAAGTTTGTAGGTCTGCTATTTTTGAAAAATCGTGAGAATGTGGTGCAAAGCTTTGAATATATATTATTTCAGAGCGAACGTTTTTAACTCAAATCTTGTACAGTATAAGACTCCTACTGGACCACTTATAAAACCTGTGTGTGTAGCAGTGCAGTGCAGTGTGCTTCTTACAGAGGAACAGACTTAGTGGTGACATCAGAGGGTCAAATCCAATCCCTGACCTGCTGTGTTCCTGTCATGTGTCCAATATCCTCTCTCTCCACAAAATGTCCGTAAAACGATAAGAAAAAGTCCTCAATCTAACTATAAATGCACCAAGTAAGTCTCTGTGTGTGATGTGTAGTACGTCTGTAATCCACATACTACACGTACTAATCCGAGTTCAAATTCGACACACGCGTTCCACACCCCCACAGGGAGTGCAGTGCCCGGTGTGAAGTCGTTCGGACCCACAGTTGTCCAGAACCCAGAATATATCTGGGTGGGGTATATATCTGGGTGGGGGTGGGGTATATATTTGGGTGGGGTATGCATAATATCTGGGTGGGGGTGGGGTATATATTTGGGTGGGGTATATATCTGGGTGGGGGTGGGGTATATATCTGGGTGGGGTATGCATAATATCTGGGTGGGGGTGGGGTATATATCTGTGTGGGGTATGCATAATATCTGGGTGGGGGTGGGGTATATATTTGGGTGGGGTATATATCTGGGTGGGGGTGGGGTATATATCTGGGTGGGGGTGGGGTATATATCTGTGTGGGGTATGCATAATATCTGGGTGGGGTATGCATAATATCTGGGTGGGGGTGGGGTATATATTTGGGTGGGGTATATATCTGGGTGGGGTATATATTTGTGTGGGGTATATATCTGTGTGGGGTATGCATAATATCTGGGTGGGGGTGGGGTATATATTTGGGTGGGGTATATATCTGGGTGGGGGTGGGGTATGCATTATATCTGGGTGGGGGTGGGGTATATATCTGGGTGGGGGTGGGGTATATATCTGGGTGGGGTATGCATAATATCTGGGTGGGGGTGGGGTATATATTTGGGTGGGGTATATATCTGGGTGGGGGTGGGGTATATATCTGGGTGGGGTATATATCTGGGTGGGGTATATATCTGGGTGGGGGTGGGGTATATATCTGGGTGGGGTATGCATAATATCTGGGTGGGGGTGGGGTATATATCTGGGTGGGGTATGCATAATATCTGGGTGGGGGTGGGGTATATATTTGGGTGGGGTATATATTTGGGTGGGGTATATATCTGGGTGGGGTATGCATAATATCTCGGTGGGGGTGGGGTATATATTTGGGTGGGGTATGCATAATATCTGGGTGGGGGTGGGGTATATATTTGGGTGGGGCATTCATATACAACTTGCATCATTCCAAGTGCCCAACGGGCACCTCTCTAGTATAAATCAAGCCCATTAACAGCGTGGCTCCCATGTGGATCTATGACATCATGTTGATGATGACATCACAGTTACGGCCTCTACGTGTCCCCCACACCGCACCGCCGATTATATCATAGTCAGTGTCAGGTGCTTTTGTCGGAGTATCTGTTGACTGTTGTACACGTCTGTCTGTGCCTTGAGTGCTTGCCGATGCGCACACCAAGTTTGAAGTCGGTATAGGTCACATAATATGCACATGACTGACCATATGGGCATAGTGTCACCAATGTTTAAGTAGCAGGAGGCAGCGTGATACACACTCTGGACATGACGCTAGTTTGTATGACGCAGTATGTCACGGGAACCTACGCCCAAGTGTTTATAGTCTTCGGCATGACTCAGCCGGGGATTGACCCCCGACCTCCCAGGGCGTCTCAGGGCGGTCACTCTAACCACGATGCCACTGAGCTGGTCATGTGTCCGCTGTGCACTGGGTTTATACGTGTGACTTCATAGTGACCATGTAGAGTTCAATTTAATTCACAACTTCCCCTCCTTCATCTCCTCTTCCCACTCATTCTTTCCTCTGACCAGCAGTCAAAATAACTGCCCACATCTTTACAACGATGAAACCAGTGGTGGAAAGTAACTTACTTAAGTACTGTACTTAAGTAAAATGTTGAGCTATTTGTACTTTACTTGAGTATTTCCAATTTCCAGTACTTTTACTTCTACTCCACTATAGAGTATTTCACTACAATTATCTGAAAACTTTAGTTACTAGTTACTTTGGCGATTTTTGACTTTTATTAAACACATGTTTTGTAATTGCATCATCATGCAATTATTATGTCCATTGGATATACAGAGTGAACTCAACAAGTATAAATGAATATGACAATACCTTTTATATATGAATCACCAACATGAATGTATGTTTGTTATTTACAACTACAGGTAGAGTAGTGGGGCGAGATGGAAAAGGGGCGACCGTACCCGCAACTCAGCATACAGCAGGAGCTATACAGTAGAATGAGTAGATGACTGCATAACACCCACACAATGAAAAACCTCAGTGTTTATTTGACTCAACAAAAGCAACACAAATGTTGCTCTTTATCCGACGTTTCGGTCGTTAGACCTTCGTCGGGACGACCGAAACGTTGTATAAAGAGCAACATTGTTAAGTTCTTGACAGTGTGCAGGTCCTCGTATGCACTTTGTCCTACGCACGTCCCCAACCGTCTGAGGTGTGCATTAAAAAAAAACGCGCGCACAGTGCACACACACACACACACACACACACACACACACACACACACACACACACACGTACGCACTTCCTCCTGGCTAAGTGTCCTTGAGCAAGACACTGAACCCATAACTGCTCTGTTATCTAGCCTGTCAGGCTTATTTGAGCACAAAATGTTCTGCAACCTTAATTCTCTCCAAATGTTTTGACGACTTTCTATCATCACTTGGTAAACCACATGCTGTGTTCCCTCAAATATCCTAATAACTGTGCCGGACCAGTCCAAGCTGGGGTTATTCGAGGTCGCATGCAACACATTCACACACTATACGGCCCGTCACTGACTGTCTGGTCTGTGTTATGTGGGTGTGCGTGTTGCGTGTGTGTGTGCGTGTGCACATGCGTGTGCGTACGCAGCAGGTGATTGCATGTGTTTGCGTGATAGTGAGAGCAAGACTTACTGTATATTTTACAGCCGAACAAGATTTGTGAGCCCTGAGTTCGTTGCACTGCGAGTTCAAATGTCACTCACTCCTAATAGGAAGCTTGACTGGAGAATTAAATATTATACCGCCAGCAGGCTCCCTCCAGTCATTCATCATGCATGTGGAGGAGACCGTGAAGGGGAATTAAAAACCATTCCTTGGTGTGACAGGCCGCGCTGTGCGCCGCCGCGCTCACCTGCGTCAGGCTCTGTTGACGAGGAGGAGGCACTCCTGTATAAGGTTGAGAAACTATTGGTTTAATACATGCTCTGGGGCAGTTTGTCTTATAGAGCCCAAATCCTTCCTGAGAGAGAGAGAGAGAGAGAGAGAGAGAGTGGAAATGAAGAAAATGACAAAATTGACATCACCCAATCAGGTGATAAAAATGATTGAAGAGCAGATAAAGTTGATTAATGATAACAAGCAGATGTCAAAGCAGCGGTGGAGAGAAAGAAGAGCTGGGAAAGAATAGGGGAACTGGAGAAGAAGAGACAGTGATGAGAGAGAGAGAGAGAGAGAGAGAGAGAGAGAGAGAGAGAGAGCGGAACAAGGAGGGCAGAGAGAGAGAAAGACAGAGAGAGAGAGAAAGACAGAGAGAGAAAGACAGAGAGAGAGAGAAAGACAGAGAGAGAAAGACAGAGCCAAAGGGAGAATCCCACTAATGAGCAACAGATGTGTAAACGCAACAGAACTCGACTCAGTTTTATACTGAAACAACACAGCAGTCAGCTGCGCACGCACGCACGCACGCACGCATGCACGGCCGCCCGCACGCACGCACACAGAAGCAGATATTCATAAGCAGTTTTACACATGCAATCATATATTATATACTGGGTCTGGGTGCGTTTGAATATAGGCACATTGAGCGCAGTGCCAATACAAACTAATAGGCGAGCGCGCTCCCGCTGCGCATTTCCGAACGCACAGTATATACTGCACATTCTCCTGCAAGTGCACGCACACACACACACACACAGAAATCCAATTACTCTAAGTACAGACCAGGCGTTAGCACTCTCTTATCCCCGTCGTCCTTACATGTCTCTCAAATGACTCAAGTCAAATAGCATTACTCATTTTGGTTGGGAGACGTATTTAAGTCCAGCCAGCGAAGCAGTTTCATATTTAAGTGATAACACATGAAAAGTGCAATGCTGTGGACATTGGAGTGTGTGTGTGTGTGTGTGTGTGTGTGTGTGTGTGTGTGTGTGTGTGTGTGTGTGTGTGTGTGTGTGTGTGTGTGTGTGTGTGTGTGTGTGTGTGTGTGTGTGTGTGTGTGTGTGTGTGTGTGTGTGTGTGTGTGTGTGTGTGTGTGTGTGTGTGTGCGTGCGTGCACTGTGGTCGTATAGGCGCGAGGCTGCAGGCCAACAGTTTGAACGTATCAGCGTGGAATGGCTGCATGGTAGCTCTGTGCTCTAAACCGGCCACAGTCCCTCTGGGATAGTTGTGGACAGTGTCAGTGTTGTTTTTGGCATTTCTATTTTAGTTTCATGCATAGTCGCTTGAATAGTTTTCACTTAGTTTTAGTCACATTTTAGTCACCTGGAATGTTCTAGTGTTAGTATAGTTTTACCAAATGACTAAATTATTTAGTCGACTGAAATGTATTTTGACCTCTTGCTGCGACAAAGTGTGAGCTTGTAGATCGGGTATTTTCAGCATGCAACCAAGTGTAAAATGACTTGTACTGATCTCTTGTCCACTAATCCATTCCTAACATTTTCGTCTAGTTTTAGACGAAATTGTCAGCATATTTAGTCTTAGTTTTAGTCATCATAGCTTAGTTTTAATTTAGTTTCCATTTAGTTTTCCTCAGTGAAAAAAGGTAATCGACGAACTCAACCCTGTTTCACTCCTCACTCCTCCTCCCGTTCCTATTTCACTCCAATACATTTCAAAGACAAATGTTGTACTTTTGACTCCACTCTATTTCTAGGAAGGGGAACAGTAGTACATTATGAATTAACCACACCACACCATATTTTAACTTACTCATTTGCAGTTCTGAATGGCATGTATACTTATAAATACTTATAATACTTATAAAAACAAATACTGTGTTTTTATTTAAATACTAGTAGTTTTACATCAGTATGTACTGATCCGTCTACTCTAAATTAACAAATAAAGTATCAATACTTAGTACGTCTAAAAGAGCAGAATATACATGTATCCACCGTTTACGCAGTAACAAAACAACATCTCAAAAAGAAAAACAAGTACTTTATGGTTCACACCACCATCGGTTCTCAATCACCAAAACATGTTCCTGCCAAGTATGAGGTTTTGGGACACAAACGTGCTTTGACACGTGGTGGTGCAGTGACATCCCAACCCAGTAATCCTGAAGACAGTCCTCTAGCACCACAGGCTAACCAGGGTATAACAGCAGTGTCTTAAATGACTGGAATGAAGTCAGCGTGCACGCATGCGTGCGTGCGACGTGCGTGTGTGCATGCGTGCGTGCGTGCATGCGTATGCGCGCTCGCTCGCTTGCGCAGTCTGTCCTAAATCCTAATAAGGATGTAGTTGGTGAGCAGTGCAGATGGTATGTTTGTGTCCTGACTTGTTCCTTAGTTGCGTTGCCTTTCATCCATCTTTCTTTCTTTACCTCCATGTCTGTCTCTCATTGTCTGTCTCTCTTTTCTGTCAGTGTCACCGTCCATTTCTCCCTCACAGTTCCCACATCTCTCCTTTCTCCTTCTCTGTCTCCCTTGTGTCCTTCCATCCTGCACAGTTTACACAGCTTACTTTTTCCACATGTTGGCTCAGAGGAGGAGAGAGAGAGAGAGAGGGAGGGATGGGAGGCAAGCAAAGGAGGGGAAGGTGGCTAGGAGCAGAGTAATATAGTAAGAGAGTGGCGACACTATAGCGTTGACTCCCATTGTAACAATGGAATGCGGAAGTGCTCATTCTATCTCAATGGGATAGTTCCAGCCATAGGAGCAATGTTTGGAACTATAGCCCATAGGCACCCGCTTTGCGGCGAGATCAAAGCTACTACTCTACACTCTGGCTATAGGAGTAGAGAGAAGGAAGGAGGGATGGAAAGTAATACGGGGGAGTGAAAGGAGTGAGGGAGGGGAGACGGGTGGAAAGAGGAGGAGAGAGAGGAGGGCATGAAGGAAGGAGAGGAGGAAGACAGGAGGCGCCGTCAGGATGTAAAAAAGTGCGGGGACATTATTTGGGGAGGGGGCGTCATGACCCACGTTGTGTATTGAATAGCCTGTCTGACACTTTGATCGAGTTGACACTGAGAGCAACTGCGGTTACTGCAGCCAATACACAACGACTATTGCGCAGCACAATGTAAACGGTGCTAGACCATGTGGCATGCACCAGCGCCGGTCGGGAAAAATTGTATGGCGCCTACTATGGTATAGACACATTCACAGAGGGTTGCCCTGGGTGCGGCCATTACTGAGGTGTACAGCACTGATTAGCTACACCTGGCCTACGGAGCACTGCTCCATGGATTACACCTCAGTAATGGCCGCGCCCAGGGCACCCCTCTGTGGATTGGTCTAAGGAGAGGTGGTTCTGAGCAGAGAGGGGGCCCAGGGCACCCCTCTCTGGATTGGTCTATATGGAGAGGTGGTTCTGAGCAGAGAGAGAGAATGAGGGTGTCACTGTCAGGCAGAAACTTTATATTTCCAGTTTATGTTTGGGTTTTTTAGGTGGAGGGAGAGAGAAACAAGAAGAACGATCGGACGACTTAAGAAACTAAGTCTGTGGTTTTTGAAAAATTATTTCATGTACCATCTTGTATATTTTGGGCCACTTTTAAGACCAGAAATAGGGTTCACCAACTACCAGGTTGTTCTTAAAATAGGCACAACACAGGGTTTCCGTAAACCGAAGTCCTTAAAATAGGTTTTAAAATGTGTGTGCAAAAGGGATGGAAAGAATTGTGGCCAGAGAGTGTGTTTATGCTCTGTGGAAGATTCAAAATTATAATAATTCCCTGACTCACACAGCCTCTGTGTTATATGCCAGTGAGCATGGGAGGACTGACGGAGAGGGAACGTCGCTAGATGGCCATCTAGTGTGGGGGTTCTAAACCTGTGGGTCAACCAGGGGGGCAGTCACACTTAACCAGGGGGGCAGTCAGACAGATATTTAACCAGGGGGGCAGTCACACATATTTAACCAGGGGGGCAGTCAGACAGATATTTAACCAGGGGGGCAGTCACACATATTTAACCAGGGGGGCAGTCAGACAGATATTTAACCAGGGGGGCAGTCAGACAGATATTCAACCAGGGGGGCAGTCAGACAGATATTTAACCAGGGGGGCAGTCACACAGATATTTAACCAGGGGGGCAGTCAGGCAGATATTTAACCAGGGGGGCAGTCAGACAGATATTTAACCAGGGGGGCAGTCAGACAGATATTTAACCAGGGGGGCAGTCAGACAGATATTTAACCAGGGGGGCAGTCAGACAGATATTTAACCAGGGGGGCAGTCACACAGATATTTAACCAGGGGGGCAGTCAGACAGATATTTAACCAGGGGGGCAGTCACACAGATATTTAACCAGGGGGGCAGTCAGACAGATATTTAACCAGGGGGGCAGTCACACAGATATTCAACCAGGGGGGCAGTCAGACAGATATTTAACCAGGGGGGCAGTCAGACAGATATTTAACCAGGGGGGCAGTCAGACAGATATTTAACCAGGGGGGCAGTCACACAGATATTTAACCAGGGGGGCAGTCAGACAGATATTTAACCAGGGGGGCAGTCAGACAGATATTTAACCAGGGGGGCAGTCAGACAGATATTTAACCAGGGGGGCAGTCAGACAGATATTTTGTGAAGCCACTAAGGAAATCGGGACTTCCTGAAAGTTCATATAATGGCCTGTTGTGGCGCAGTCATTGGGGCCCAAAAAAACCCATATCTCCATAGAGGTCCATGTATTTGGGCCCAACTTCACCTAGACTGTATTACCTTAATAAACATGGTCATGAATACTTTCTGCTTCCAGTCACCAGTTTAAAGTCTCATTTCTCATGTCATAATATTCTTTTTGGAAAATGATGGTCCCATTTATTAAAAAGATTACCATAAAGTTGCGTATGTTCTGAGGGGCGTGGCCACGGTTACAGTCTATGATCGGGAGCCACCCCCCATTCGAGTCAAAATAAAAACCAACGAAGAAGAAGGGGGGGAAGTCCCGCCTCGTTGTCTGGGCCAGCCAATGGCGATTTACAATTCAAGGACTGACTGGCTTCATCTTACGTCCATATCAGACCCGGAGAACGCTTTGTCCATATATTTTTTTACAGTCTATGGTTGCGACCCCTCGTGGGTCGCCATTATTATGATTTTTTTCTTAGTTTTTTTACTCATAGGCCTAATTCAATAGCCACTTTCTTTTTTTTTAAAGCAAATACAGAAGAGGCTATTGGAGAACCTGATTTGGATAGTGACACATGATCTGATGCAGGACAATATCACTATGACAGAAAGAGACAAGATGGGTCTGTTCCAAACCAAATACGTACTTGGTTGCCACACTCGTTCATTCGCTCCATAAATCCCATTGGAAGTGAGGGAATATGTTGTGAAATTCTAAGACTGGAATTGGGGGAAAGCTTTATTTTTTTACATTTTACACAATTTATCATAACATATCATTGCTGTCTGGAAGAAATCGTCTATATTTAAAACCACATCCTGTTAATGCTTGTCATTCGTTGAATATTTATATAAAACCCACACAGACAACCTGACGGCCCTATACTGTTTTATGGCGTATAAATGTTTTAAATTACTAAAATAGCAGACCTACAAGCTCACATACATTAGTAGTATGCGTATAGCTAGTAGAGCTGCTATTTTTGTTAATTTTGAACAAACGCTATAACACTATTTTTCGGCTCGGACACAGGGACACAGGGACACACCCAGGGACCCAGCCACACACACACACAGCTGTCTATACAGTAGGAGTGGTTGCACCACTCAAAAATAGTAGAGAGCTAGAGAGTCAGATAACACAATTACATAGTATAGCAGATGGGCAGACATTGGCCGGGAAGACACACGTCAACCAGGCAGCCAATAGCAGTAGACATAAAAGAGACAAAGTCCCCCCCCCCCCCCCCCCCACACTGTAGGTGCATGCATGTGCACATCTTGTTACCGGGGCAGACCGGGGGTTTTTCCAAATCACCCAAATCACTGAATGCTCCTTTAATGTTATTTAGATAACATGTTGTTTGGACAGATGCTACTACTGTAGGCTGATTGTTTACCTGGTATCTATAGTTTCTCTGAGGCATTACATTGTTCTCTATACGTGTTCTCTATGGCTGACTATTGTATACCCTGTTGTAAATAGAGTTCATGCTTACTCGGCTTCTTACAATCTCGCACTTGTAAGTCGCTGTGGTTAGGAGGACGGAGTGCCTGCTAAATGCCCAAATTGTAAATGTCGAGGGCAAAAAGACACGCTGACAGACGCTGAGAATAAATGATACATACACGGTCATAACCAGACACACAGTCAGACGCAGACTGTATATGTCCTGTGTGCATTCATCCGGTACGTGGTTTTTATTGCTAAGACAAAGGGTAGTTATGCTGACAGTAACAGCACTATGTCTTTAGCACATTTAGCATGGTCTCTGAATTATATATATGGAGCCATGTGTTCCATGTCATGCAGGTCTACTGTAAGTGCTTGTGGCTTTAATGTGCCCGCTGCGCTGAGAGGGTACAACTGCTTTTTCCATCTTCACCCCACTTTGGCTACAGATGAAAAAGGAAAATAGATTTGTTGGAAGGCGATATCAATTCCAGATACCGTGTGTGTGTGTGTGTGTGTGTGTGTGTGTGTGTGTGTGTGTGTGTGTGTGTGTGTGTGTGTGTGTGTGTGTGCGCGTGTGCGTGTTCACGTTAACGACAGCTGTTGCCTCTGTGATAAGAAGGTGATTTCCAATTTCCTTGACAACCCCAAATCACACTCAACCCCTGTAATTCAACTGTTAGAGAGAGTGTGTGTGTGTGTGTGTGTGTGTGTGTGTGTGTGTGTGTGTGTGTGTGTGTGTGTGTGTGTGTGTGTGTGTGTGTGTGTGTGTGTGTGTGTGTGTGTGTGTGTGTGTGTGTGTGTGTGTGTGTGTGTGTGTGTGTGTGTGTGTGTGTGTGTGTGTGTGTGTGCGGGCAAACTGTCTGGTTGGCATTTTGTCTGGAATTAATTTTTTCCCAAATAGCTTTGCCATTTGTTTGAGTGCTTCTGGACATGAAAGACCCATGCAGGCTTTATTCTTATAGGTGCGGCAGGTCTACAAAACTATTGCTAAACGTTTCAACCCAGCGGAGAAGATTACCATTCTATACTACACAGGCTTATGAAAACATTGGAAAGATATAGTTTAGCTTCCCCAAGATGACAGGATGCAACAAGGACTACTGCCATTGATGGTAAATTGGACAAATATTCAAGGAGTGTGTGCCTCTAGCTTTTTGGCAGCGTCCCTGACCTTCAGGCCGGCGGAGATAAAGTTCCAGTAGGTGTTTAGCTTCGGAAACACAGACGTTTTTATTTCCAGGGAGAAAATAAAAGTCTGGGGTCCACTTCAATTTGGCATACAGTAGCGCAAACGTCGCTCACTCTCTGCTGATTTCTGATCGTCTGCACCTTTGTTAAATTGACACACACACTCCTCTCTCTCTCTGTCGTTCTAATTAATTAGTCTCATGTCCAGCAGCTGTGCCTAGTTTATCCCGACGGATTCTGCCGGGAGCTGCCTATGCCTTTAAAAGCATAGGTGAGTTCCAGGCTTGTAGGTGTTTGACATCAGCTCCTTGACCTTGACTGGCCTTCATTCCTCCTTCGCACTAAACTCTATATACGTGATTGACTGGAGTCCCTCATGGCTGTATAGTTAGTGAATTTTCTGTTTTCGCTCGACATTAAATATCTTCGCTGAACATATATAGCCGATTGATTATCTCACAACGTGTTGCGACGCAAACATGTCGATCTGCTATATATTCTGCAAAGGTTTCCCCCCAGAATACAGATGCTGGGTTTCAACATCAAGCAAGTATAACATTGTGAATTCATAGGAAGGGTTCACATTGAGACATGAGCAAGGTAAAAGGAGCACATGACCCCTTGCGTCTTTCTATTCTGGCCATGTTAAAAATAGACGACTGTGTATTAGTTTAACTGGTTGATTTAATTAACTAGTTAAATTCTTTCCTGAATTGGAAACCGTGACGCATATTAATGCATTTGGGAGGAAACAATGGAAGCAGCGTACCGTAGCAGTGAGAGTGTACGCAGCCACCTGGATCCAAACCCCGGCCAAACCAAACCTCTGCCTCTCATCCAAAGGGGACTCCCGCCGTGGCCATGGGAGACATTAGTCTTCCTGGCAGCCTATCAGGCAGCTAAATGTACAGTGGGTGTGTATGTTTTGAATGTATCCACTAAGTGACCCCAATGGAACAGGACCCCCGAACCCTAGCAGTATAACTGTCATGAGTCCTTTCACTGAGTTACTGTACTCTGTCCATTAAGGCACATGCCGTACAGTACGCTATGAAGCTGCCTGTTAACTGAAATAACTTTTACTCTGTCCCGAAGAAGAGCTATTTGGAATAACACTTTTTTCTCTTTTTCCGCTTCTTGAATTGACAATGCATGGTTGAGTGTGTAACCAAGAGACTTGGCTCAGAGAATGGTCCACTTTAGAGTCTAGTTAGACAGCCGTAGGGCGGCTGTGGCTCAGGAGGTAGAGCAGGTCGTCCAATGATCCCTGGGACGGCGGTTCGAATCCCGCCTCCTCCTGTCCACATGTCGAAGTGTCCTTGGGCTAGACACTGAACCCCACATTGCCTCCAATGAGTCGGTCGGTGTGAGCTCGCCACCATCGGTGTATGAATGTGGGAAGTGAGGACGCTGGCGTCGACTGTTCGTTGCTTCACCTCCCAATGCATGAATGAATGAACCATTGTAAAGCGCTTTGAGCACTTGGAAAAGCGCTATAAAAATGCAATTCATTATTATTATTATTAGCATTTAGCAATGAGTGTCTGCTAAACGGAATCACTGTTGCACGTTGTTCATAATATCTGTGATAGACAGTGGGGTAACATGTTGTTCATAATATCTGTGATAGACAGTGGGGTAACATGTTGTTCATAATATCTGTGATAGACAGTGGGGTAACATGTTGTTCATAATATCTGTGATAGACAGTGGGGTAACATGTTGTTCATAATATCTGTGATAGACAGTGGGGTAACATGTTGTTCATAATATCTGTGATAGACAGTGGGGTAACGTTGTTCATAATATCTGTGATAGACAGTGGGGTAACATGTTGTTCATAATATCTGTGATAGACAGTGGGGTAACATGTTGTTCATAATATCTGTGATAGACAGTGGGGTAACATGTTGTTCATAATATCTGTGATAGACAGTGGGGTAACATGTTGTTCATAATATCTGTGATAGACAGTGGGGTAACGTTCATAATATCTGTGATAGACAGTGGGGTAACGTTGTTCATAATATCTGTGATAGACAGTGGGGTAACGTTGTTCATAATATCTGTGATAGACAGTGGGGTAACATGTTGTTCATAATATCTGTGATAGACAGTGGGGTAACGTTGTTCATAATATCTGTGATAGACAGTGGGGTAACGTTGTTCATAATATATGTGATAGACAGTGGGGTAACATGTTGTTCATAATATCTGTGATAGACAGTGGGGTAACATGTTGTTCATAATATCTGTGATAGACAGTGGGGTAACGTTGTTCATAATATCTGTGATAGACAGTGGGGTAATGTTCATAATATCTGTGATAGACAGTGGGGTAACGTTGTTCATAATATCTGTGATAGACAGTGGGGTAACGTTGTTCATAATATATACATAGACAGTGGGGTAACGTTGTTCATAATATCTGTGATAGTATGTTATACTTTAGCTCATGTTTATCCGTAAAGACAGACCGATTAATCGGACTGTCCAGCAGTAGTAAATACAGACGCAATTGGAGCAGCCTGTTGTGTTGACTCGGCTCATTAGTATTTTCACACAGATAAAATCAATGGTTGAAAATACCTACATCATGAAGCCCTCCCACCAACATGCTGTGGCTGCATGGAGCACGGTTAGGAAGTGTGCCGAAAATACACTAATGGGTTATTTTGGTTGCTGTGCTTATTTTGGTGTGTCGCCCACACCCCCCCAAAGCACCCCTCCAAACCAGGCAGTCGAGGCAGATGGCCGCCCCACCTGGAGCCACCACAGGTTCTGCTATAGGATTCCTCGTCATCATCGCCAAGCACTTGCTCACTGAGGAGTTGGACTGATTTGACTGATTGATTACTTGATTGATAGATACGTGTAGTGTAGTTTTTTTTTTCTTTCTCTGTGCCGTTGAAAAGAACAGTAAGTTAACTAGGCAAGAGACTAGTTAGAGAATGATCTATTCTAGAGGCTGGCCGTTTTAGATGCAGGATGAATTTATTTACCTAAGATATTTACCTAAGGGAGCATCTCTCTCTCTCTCTCTCTCTCTCTCTCTCTCTCTCTCTCTCTCTCCAGTCATCCCTCCTTTCTTCTCCTCCTCTGTGTGGTCTGCTCATCCACCTCTCTCAGTTCTCACTCACTCTTTAACTTCACTTCAATTACTTTTAATGGAGGGGATTTCTGTCCCTGCCAGACACAGACACACCACTCTGTTAGCACCGGAGGTGTGTGTGTGTGTGTGTGTGTGTGTGTGTGTGTGTGTGTGTGTGTGTGTGTGTGTGTGTGTGTGTGTGTGTGTGTGTGTGTGTGTGTGTGTGTGTGTGTGTGTGTGTGTGTGTGCGGGTGTGTGCGGGTGTTAACATGCACACATACTGTACATTGCTTGTGGAAAGCCCTACATTTAAAAGTGAAATCACAATCATGCTGGATTTTTAAAGCACTTTTTTTAACTGATCCTGCATTTCCGAGCATTCCTGATTGTTTGTGTGTGTGTGTGTGTGTGTGTGTGTGTGTGTGTGTGTGTGTGTGTGTGTTTATCACATGCAGGTATACAAGTATATTATTGTGTACATACATGCATTTTTACATACCTTTTGCCGGTTGTATTTTCGGCGAGTAACAATGTATAAATTCGGTTTTACTTTTTGATTGCAGCCATTTATGCGAGACTCTGCTGTCTGCTGTAGAATACATGTGAAGTAGTGCAGTGCTGTATGCATTAGTATACAGTGAGGTGAATAGATGTGAAGTAGTGCAGTGCTGTATGCATTAGTATACAGTGAGGTGAATAGATGTGAAGTAGTGCAGTGCTGTATGCATTAGTATACAGTGAGGTGAATACATGTGAAGTAGTGCAGTGCTGTATGCATTAGTATACAGTGAGGTGAATACATGTGAAGTAGTGCAGTGCTGTATGCATTAGTATACAGTGAGGTGAATACATGTAAAGTAGTGCAGTGCTGTATGCATTAGTATACAGTGAGGTGAATACATGTGAAGTAGTGCAGTGCTGTATGCATTAGTATACAGTGAGGTGAATAGATGTGAAGTAGTGCAGTGCTGTATGCATTAGTATACAGTGAGGTGAATACATGTGAAGTAGTGCAGTGCTGTATGCATTAGTATACAGTGAGGTGAATACATGTGAAGTAGTGCAGTGCTGTATGCATTAGTATACAGTGAGGTGAATACATGTGAAGTAGTGCAGTGCTGTATGCATTAGTATACAGTGAGGTGAATACATGTGAAGTAGTGCAGTGCTGTATGCATTAGTATACAGTGAGGTGAATACATGTGAAGTAGTGCAGTGCTGTATGCATTAGTATACAGTGAGGTGAATACATGTGAAGTACTGCAGTGCTGTATGCATTAGTATACAGTGAGGTGAATACATGTGAAGTAGTGCAGTGCTGTATGCATTAGTATACAGTGAGGTGAATACATGTGAAGTAGTGCAGTGCTGTATGCATTAGTATACAGTGAGGTGAATACATGTGAAGTAGTGCAGTGCTGTATGCATTAGTATACAGTGAGGTGAATACATGTGAAGTACTGCAGTGCTGTATGCATTAGTATACAGTGAGGTGAATACATGTGAAGTAGTGCAGTGCTGTATGCATTAGTATACAGTGAGGTGAATACATGTGAAGTACTGCAGTGCTGTATGCATTAGTATACAGTGAGGTGAATAGATGTGAAGTAGTGCAGTGCTGTATGCATTAGTATACAGTGAGGTGAATACATGTGAAGTAGTGCAGTGCTGTATGCATTAGTATACAGTGAGGTGAATACATGTGAAGTAGTGCAGTGCTGTATGCATTAGTATACAGTGAGGTGAATACATGTGAAGTAGTGCAGTGCTGTATGCATTAGTATACAGTGAGGTGAATACATGTGAAGTAGTGCAGTGCTGTATGCATTAGTATACAGTGAGGTGAATACATGTGAAGTAGTGCAGTGCTGTATGCATTAGTATACAGTGAGGTGAATACATGTGAAGTAGTGCAGTGCTGTATGCATTAGTATACAGTGAGGTGAATACATGTGAAGTAGTGCAGTGCTGTATGCATTAGTATACAGTGAGGTGAATACATGCTCTTCTACAGTGAGTGTAGTATTACTGCAGCTTTTGCACATATTTATTCCTTTGCAAATTAAACTTCACACTTGGTTTGGCTTCCACAGCAATATGTGACAAATCCACCGCAATATACACTACACCTCCCGCAGGGCAGTGCGTGCGTGCGGGCGGGCGTGCGTGTGTGTGTGTGTGTAATCCATGGTGGTTGCTGTGAGCAGTCTGTCTCTTTGGGTCAGTGCCCATCAAGATCAGGCATTGTTTTGCTGGGTTTGCTCTGCACTATGATACTACAACACAGCACAGCATTCCACTCCTGTGCGTGCGTGCGTGCGTGCGTGCGTGCGTGCGTGCGTGCGTGCGTGCGTGCGTGTGTGCGAGCCCCACGACATGAACAGAGAGAGACACTAGTGCAGCACCGTATACTCAGGCATGTCTCTCTCTTCCAGTCATCCTGGTTCTCCATACAGTACATCTGGCCAGCTCGTTGGTGCTTTGCGCTCCTGCCGCTGCGCCTTTCTGTATGTGGAGTACATCCATCCACATACGGTATATTAAAACACAATTTTGGCCTTGGACGTGTATACACGTCTTTACTAATCACACCGCAGGTGGCCTTTAGTACTGCACGTTGCCGTTCACTTCCTTGTTCACGGCTCAGAAACAATGGCTCGTATCTCCTAATCTAGGGAACTCTCCATGGTTTTGACCAGAGGGGCAATGTTCTGTCTTCCTTTCTGACTTTCAGCATGCCTCGTGTTTGGAATATTAACGCTTCTAGAGAGACATTAGCGTTACCAGCGCAGAGGTAAGAATGGAAGATGTCTCCCGCTTTTTTTTTTTTAGGGGGGGGGGGGGGGGACACGGAATGCGGGGCTTTTCAGAGTAAAATCTCCCATATCTGCTTGCATTCTATAGCGCTTATATTTTGAAAGATTTCCAAATTGTTAATGTGGGACGTCCTCGTGACCGGTGCCCGGTGTGTGTTGGTTCTCACGGCACTAATGTGCTGGCTGACAGCTCTGGCATGGTGTCTTTGGCAGTGCATGGTCCTGCTATAACCTCATTCTCATTTTCTGGCTCACCCTTGGCATTCCATCATATACACAGATTCTTGTTGGTAACATGTGTACTCTTGAAAGTTGCCGATCTACAGTACAAGGTCACATTGCGACACATTGTTGTTTGTAGATTACTATTTTCAAAATATTTGTATACAGTTGAAAACTGCATATTGAGTCATTTTTACTTTTGATACTTTAAGTACATTTTTATACCAATACTTCCTGGGCCATTACTTGTAACGGAGTATTTCTACATTACAGTATATTGATACTTTTACTTAAGTAAAAGATGTGAGTGGTACTGTATTTACCCCTGCACATGGCGTGCCTGCAGTGACATGTCTCGGTGCGGTCGCCCCCTGGGGGGACAATCACAAGCAGATGCGTCTGTGCAGGTGTGCAGATGCTTCAGAAACATGTTGACATTCTGTGTCCACAGAAAGCTGCCATGCAGCGCTACCGGTGTAGTGCTACCGGTGTACTGCTACCGGTGTAGTGCTACCGGTGTAGTGCTACCGGTGTACTGCTATCGGTGTAGTGCTACCGGTGTAGTGCTACCGGTGTACTGCTATCGGTGTAGTGCTACCGGTGTAGTGCTACCGGTGTAGTGCTACCGGTGTACTGCTATCGGTGTAGTGCTACCGGTGTAGTGCTACCGGTGTAGTGCTACCGGTGTACTGCTACCGGTGTAGTGCTACCGGTGTAGTGCTACCGGTGTACTGCTACCGGTGTAGTGCTATCGGTGTACTGCTACCGGTGTAGTGCTACCGGTGTAGTGCTACCGGTGTACTGCTACCGGTGTAGTGCTACCGGTGTACTGCTACCGGTGTAGTGCTACCGGTGTAGTGCTACCGGTGTACTGCTACCGGTGTAGTGCTACCGGTGTACTGCTACCGGTGTAGTGCTACCGGTGTAGTGCTACCGGTGTAGTGCTATCGGTGTACTGCTACCGGTGTAGTGCTACCGGTGTACTGCTACCGGTGTAGTGCTACCGGTGTACTGCTACCGGTGTAGTGCTACCGGTGTACTGCTACCGGTGTAGTGCTACCGGTGTACTGCTACCGGTGTAGTGCTACCGGTGTACTGCTACCGGTGTAGTGCTACCGGTGTACTGCTACCGGTGTACTGCTACCGGTGTACTGCTACCGGTGTACTGCTACCGGTGTAGTGCTACCGGTGTACTGCTACCGGTGTAGTGCTACCGGTGTACTGCTACCGGTGTAGTGCTACCGGTGTAGTGCTACCGGTGTACTGCTACCGGTGTAGTGCTACCGGTGTAGTGCTACCGGTGTACTGCTACCGGTGTAGTGCTACCGGTGTACTGCTACCGGTGTACTGCTACCGGTGTAGTGCTACCGGTGTACTGCTACCGGTGTACTGCTACCGCTACCGGTGTATTGCTACCGCTACCGGTGTACTGCTACCGGTTGCATTTTTTTTCTTTTCGTGAAAATGTGGCACAAATCTTTCATACAGTATATATATTCTTTCACAGCGAACGTTTCTAACTCAAATCTTTGCTTCTGAGGGGAACCGCTGACATAGAAATATACAGTAGGTATGTTAGAAGACTGTTTTTTTTATTTCAGGCCTAAATGGGTTAAAAACATTAGAAAAATGCAATGTGAGGCGCAAGAGAGGAGCGATACATCATGCAGAGCATATTAGGAACGTTTTGCGAAATGAAACAAATAATCAAAAAATAAACGATTGGCATGAAATTATCCCCATCAAATATAAAGAATCAGCGCCAGACAGTCAGTCACATTACTAAGTGACCATAACATAACCTATAAGTCAAATAATGGTTCTGGACGTTTCCGCCCCCAAAATTGACAGTATGCTATACTGTATATATCGTAATGCTCAGCAGTTTGTAACAATTCTTGGTATACTGATCTAATAATTAATGTGATGCCTTATTAAAAAGAAACAGAAAAAACAACAAATTCAAAACAAATATTCACAAATAGGATTGCACTTATACATTTGATGCAATTTGAATGCACATAATGGCCCCCGGCCCCCAAGAGAGAACACATGCAACTGGCTGGATGCAAAGCGTTCCCTCTGACTAACTGCCTCACCAGATCTAAAGCCTGGAGCTTCGTGTGGTTCCTGGCGACGAGCATATAGAGCCAGCTGGAGATGGAAAAAATGAGCTGACCGGAAATTCTGTGCACCCATGCAACGCACACGCTCTTCTCTGACCACGGTCACCACACAACACTACAGAACATGGACGTGCAGAGAGTGTTAGAGAGGAAGGGGCACTTTTGGACAAAAATAGCGAAAATAGCAGATCTACAAGCTCACAACGCGTCGCAGAGAGCTTGTAGATCTGCTAATTTCTGGGCTCAACCGAGGCACTCTTTAGCTAGTGGAGATGCGGTGTAACGACCTGGATTTCTAAACAAATTTGTTCAACGCAAAATGCTGCGTTCAAGTTCACGACACTGAACTTCAAGTTCACGACACTCAGCTTTCAGGAATTCTCCTGAAAGCTGCCTTCCGGTATGGCATGGAAAGGAGCGTCATTTCCATTTCTTTCACCATAGTAAATGCTCCATTCATGGTCTGGAGAGGGCAGTTGTTTTACAGACTTGATGTGTGCACATGCCTGCTACAGAACAGTCCAGCAAATCCCAAAGGGGAGAAGCTGTTACGCTATACAGGGTAGTCTCGCATAGCCAGCAGACGATCGGATATCTCTGCCATGTCTCGATCTGTCTACCAATACATTTAATACGTTTAATACATTCTGGATACATTTAAATGTGTTGTATCATATGGGATTGGAACGCCCGGGGAAGTCAACCCGGTGACGAAAGAAAATCCAATTAAGTTGAGCTGAAATGGTATTTCGTCAATTATCTCATTTCCGTTTTGTGATATATTTCCAAGTGAAACAGGATGACGTTGAGAGAGGAGAGCAGTGCAAATGGCAGCGATGAGAGCCGGGTTTGAACCGCAGGGGAACATCCACACAGGTGTGCAGATGTGCGCCCCACATGCGTTACAGAAACGGTAGTGTACTCTGTGTGAGGTATGAGGTTTAAAGCTGTAGTTTACTGTAGGTGATTTCCCTGCTCTTTGATCTGTCCTGTAATCTACTGTAGTTGTGCCATTCTGCACAGGATATAATCCTGATGTATACAGTTCAGATTCATTTGGTTACACTTGTGCACGTGAATTAACACTTTAAAACTGTGTGTTCTGCTGCATCTCCCTGCACGCACGCATGCACGCACCTGTGTGTGTGTGTGTGTGTGTGTGTGTGTGTGTGTGTGTGTGTGTGTGTGAGTGTGTGTGTGAGTGTGAGTGTGAGTGTGTGTGTGTGTGTGTGTACGTGCGTGTGTGCGTGCGTGCGTGCGGAAGAGAAGGAGATAGAGGGAGAATGTGGTCATGTTGCAAGGTGTTATAATCTACTCTCTGACCTTCTAAACCTGCACATGTGAGTGTGTGTGTGTGTGTGTGTGTGTGTGTGTGTGTGTGTGTGTGTGTGTGTGTGTGTGTGCGGCGTGTGTGTGCATGTGTGTGATCAAGGGAGAGTCTGTAACTAAGCCATGATTATGTTTCAAGGTGGTCTGATCCACTCAATGACCCTCCGAACCTGCACCCTGTGCGTGCGTTTGTGTGTGTGCGTGCGTGTGTGTGTGTGCGTGCGTGCGTGCGTGCTTGCATGCATGCGTGAGTTTGTGCGTATGTAAAGCCTGAAGTTGTAAATATTCTGCTTCCCAGCCTTCCGGCAGCTTCTTCCATCTCTCTTCTGTTCTGTCCCTCCTTTTCTTTCTCGGTGTGATCACATCAAAGTACATAAGCAGGATTATTGGTGTGTGTGTCCCATGAGCCCACAGGACCCCCCCCCCACACAACACACACACACACACACTCACACTCACACACACACACACACACACACACACACACACACACACACACACACACACACACACACACACACTCACACACACACACACACACACACACACTCACACTCACACTCACACTCACACTCACTTTTTTTTTTAATTGACAATCTTGAGCATACAGTTTGTCTACTTTTGCTTTTATTGAATTTTATTGAAATACTGAAATGTAACAGTATGTCGTTTCCAGTTTCCACCCGACGGCAACGATATCCTTTCTCATCCTGTCTTCTTTCCCTCCGTCTTCATTCAATTCAATTCAATTCAATTCAATTCAATTCAATTCAATTCAATTCAATTCAATTCAATTCAATTCAATTCAATTCAATTCAATTCAATTCAATTCAATTCAATTCAATTCAATTCAATTCAATTCAATTCAATTTAATTCAATTTTCTCTCTCTGTCTGTCTATCTATCTATCTATCTATCTATCTATCTATCTATCTATCTATCTATCTATCTATCTATCTATCTATCTATCTATCTATCTATCTATCTACACTCTTTCACACTCCCTCATTTCCTTGCACTCCCACACTCTGACCCACCCCCCCCGCCCCCCCCCCCCCCGCCCTGTGGGGCCCCTGTAATCCCTGCAGTGTTGGAGGTCAGAGGTCAGGGGGAGTGGCATGGCTGACCCCTCAGGACACTATAGCCTGAGACTCACACACCTTTGCATTTGTGTCATATCACCACGAACACACGCACGCGCGCACACACACACACACACACACACACACACACACACACACACACACACATACACACACATGTGCGTGCATGTATACACGCGCACAGTATACACATGAGCAACAAAAAGAGAAGAGATGCAGATCCCTGTAGATTGTATTTTACCATATTAAAATTGTTTGTGATTTAGGCTACCAGCTACAAGTCATCTCGATGACATTTCAAGCTGCTAATTCTATAGGCGTGGCATCTGCACATGACTGTTTGCATTCCAGTTTGCAGAGCAGATGCTATCAAGTGAACATGGTTTTACTGACAGCAGGTGGTAACTTAGGTACACACAAAAGTTGGATTAACGCAAATATTTGCCATAGCTCGGCCCTGCATGCTAGTCTCTCTTTTCTAAAAATGCTCTATATACCATACAGTAGTTTGTAATACAATATAGGAGAGCTGAAATGGAAATGGCATATAGGGGCTGAGCCTGATACATGCTCACATCATACATTGAGAGGAAAGCTTGTAGGTTTTAGAAAATCTCTGCAAATCTCTGCATTACAATATGATACGAATGATGTTGAATTAATCTCCTTGTATCCATCGATTCTGTCAATCCCAATTCCCCATTCCAAAAAAGTATTTTCTAATCCATCATATGGATTATAAATATTTAGAAACGGACAGTATTAATGCAGACCGTGTGAATCGGGCCTTTTCACTGGGCGCTGCATGCATGGCTGCTATACTTTACAAACTGGTTGGAAGTGTGAATTAAACGGCTGTTTATTCAGTCGCCTTGCGGATCATTAAAAGCTACTGCTTGCTCTCTCATAAAGCGACTTGGTCCCACCTGTAAGGAACCCAAGACCCTTGTTGTTATTGTAACTGGCTTATAGATTAGAGAATATTTGCCATAGCTGAAGGTTTGTATAGCCTCCGGAGTGTTTGGTGCAATGGTACTTTCAAACAACAGTGTATTTATTAACAAACTGATCTAATGTGTGTGTGTGTGTGTGTGTGTGTGTGTGTGTGTGTGTGTGTGTGTGTGTGTGTGTGTGTGTGTGTGTGTGTGTGTGTGTGTGTGTGTGTGTGTGTGTGTGTGTGTGTGTGTGTGTGTGGTCACACTGTGGTCCCATACAGCTGAGCCGTAGGTGTAACTGCATGGCACATTACATTAAGCCTAATCTCCTTATCACACCAATCAGCTCAGCTTTGATAATGTGAGAGTGACACATGACATGTGTCAAGTGACACATGCTGTATAGTTACCGGTATGTCATCAGCCGCGGACTGCCATCTGAAAAACAATTGTCCGGGAGGACACCCCGATGCGCCCATACAATATTTCTGTTCTCGAACATATTCCAAATGCGGAATGTGTGGGTTTTGAGTGTGGTTTTGAACTAGGGGAGGGAGGTAGCATTGTTGATATGGTTGGGCAGTGCATTCCACAGGGAGGTGGCATTGTTGATATGGTTGGGCAGTGCATTCCACAGGGAGGTGGCATTGTTGATATGGTTGGGCAGTGCATTCCACAGGGAGGTGGCATTGTTGATATGGTTGGGCAGTGCATTCCACAGGGAGGTGGCATTGTTGATATGGTTGGGCAGTGCATTCCACAGGGAGGTGGTATTGTTGATATGGTTGGGCAGTGCATTCCACAGGGAGGTGGCATTGTTGATATGGTTGGGCAGTGCATTCCACAGGGAGGTGGCATTGTTGATATGGTTGGGCAGTGCATTCCACAGGGAGGTGGCATTGTTGATATGGTTGGGCAGTGCATTCCACAGGGAGGTGGTATTGTTGATATGGTTGGGCAGTGCATTCCACAGGGAGGTGGCATTGTTGATATGGTTGGGCAGTGCATTCCACAGGGAGAAAAGACACGCGCCAACAGTCGTCAGGATCGGGAGTTGAACCCGCGACACGCCGTCAGGCTTTTACTATATTGACAATTAATTTGATTATTATTAATTGATTGTCTTATACTGTATATGTTCAGTTCAGTAAAATAGTGCTGTTTCAAAAATGAGGCCCGACACAAAGTTTGAGGGGAGTTGACCACACTCTAGACTAGAGATCCAAGAAACATTTTTGTCAGAATAGGAACTAACTTGTGAGCAAATCTTTTATAAAATGTGACCAGAAGGCCACCATCATTGCCTACTCTGCATAGCAGTTATTACATGGATTTGTGTTGGTTTCTTCGTGCGTGCGTGCGTGCGTGCGTGTGTGTGTTGTTTTTGTTTTATCTCTTGTCATTTGTTACTCTGTTTGTGTCTCTACATTTATATCTGAATATGTGTTAAAAAATGTAAAATAATGTAATAAACAGAACGTAAAAGGATAGCGTTGTTTCCAACGTGGTCTCACAACAGAAGTATCTTAAGATCCTACGTTTGGTTCACTGTTTTTGAAACAATGAAACAAAAGACTCGGACTGACTACTTAAATGCTATTGGGTGATGGAGCCCTTATCTGTTTGAATAGCAGAGGTGCTGTGTTAAGACAAAAGGCCATTGTAAGACGTGACAGTGGCAACTCTACAGGCCATAAAGACATCAGACTGCTTTACAACAGGCTAGTCAGTGGGGGGGTGTGGTCAATGGCTCTCTCTGTCTCTCACACCAGTGTTGCCAGATTTCACGATAGAAATAAAGTGATCAGGTCTTTGAACACAAGCTCCGACTAGGCCTCTTGAAAAATGCTTGAATAAAAAGTACACAACACTTGTATGGGGGGTCCGCAGACTAATGCACATTTTGGGGGTCTTTATGCCATTGAGAACCACTGCATCAGGGAGGAGTGTGTGTGTGTGTGTGTGTGTGTGTGTGTGTGTGTGTGTGTGTGTGTGTGTGTGTGTGTGTGTGTGTGTGTGTGTGTGTGTGTGTGTGTGTGTGTGTGTGTGTGTGTGTGTGTGTGTGTGTGTGTGTGTGTGTGTGTGTGTGTGTGTGTGTGTGTGTGTTACACATCATCATCATCATCATTTTTCGACCGCGGTCGAGATCATGGATTTCACAATGCCTTCATTGCCATCCCCAGTTCCTGCTTACATATAATCATGCTAAACATGAAGGCGAATGCATCGTATGGATCAATACATGACAGCAAGCTGTAGTACATGAGAGCATACCTACACACACACAAACGCATTCCTACACACACACACACACACACACACACACACACACACACACACACACACACACACACACACACACACACACTCAGTCGCCAAGCCCCAAACTCTCTCTCCATGGTGGAGATGGTGTTCCCATAGAGACACACACAGGTCAGAGGTCACACACTAGGCACACTAGGGGGCTCACTGGAGCGTGAGTGTGTGTGTGTGTGTGTGTGTGTGTGTGTGTGTGTGTGTGTGTGTGTGTGTGTGAGTGTGAGTATGCGCGTGCGTGTGCGTGCGGGGTGCACGCTTGCATTTACGTGTGGGAGAGAAAGAGAGAAACCATCGTTTTGGTCTTCATTCCATTAGAGGCAGGGCTGTGCCTGGCAACACTAGCTGCCACGCACACGCAAGTATTACAAGTATCACACTTACACATGGATATATTTTAAAACATGGCCTATAATCACGTTGACTGAATCGCTTGTCATACTATGATGAAATCGACCCTCTGAAATTACAACAAACAACTCAACTTCACCTTCATTGTTTTAGACTTACATTTTTTACAGGTGTAAATGATAGATGTTACTTAATATCGGTCACTTGTTTACATGTTTTTTTATATTCTTAATGCACGGCCACACCACAACTTTATTCTACCTATATGACGGTGGATTCTGCTAAGTAATGCAGTGGTTTTCAGCCCTTTTCATATCAAGGACCATTATTTATTGGTCATTTGTGCCACGGACCACCATGACATTTAGCCTCTCAGGCCCAAAACTGAAGAATGTTATATCGTTGGCTTTTGTCCACAATTCCATGCTGTTGGCAAATGTTGATCAAAGTAACAATTATTATACATATTATTACTCTGTAGACTCTGTAAATTAAGTAGGCCTTAATGCAGATGTTTAACAATAATGTAACTCTTGAAACATTTAACGGGTCCATTTGGTTTCATTTGACGCTCTCAAGAGTTAAAAGATCTATAAGGGTCCAAATTTTGGTTACCAACTCTCATCTTTTAGTTGGGGACAACCCCATGGAACCCCCTCAAGGACCACTGGTGGTCCCCGGACCACTGGTTGAAACCCACTGTGCTATTGCATTTCAATGAGAATGGTTTGCTGCCATTCCCCCCCCCAAAAAAACGCTCCATTCCGAAATGCATTGGCAGGTAGAATAAAAGTGGTGTGAGCGTGCCCCTAGAGGGTTTGTTTTTATTGACCACAAAATGTTAATGTTATTTGGATAGTACGTTGTTTACACAGATGCTACAGTCATTGTTTACTTGGTATCCTTAGCTGGTTTCTTTGAGGGATTACATTGTTGTCTCTGCGCTCCACTTGTGTGACTATTTATTTTGTTGTTTGCTGACGAGAGTTCTGCTCATCCTGATCTCGCACTTGTAAGTCGTTTCGAATAAGAGCATCTAAATGAATTGAATACATTAGAACTTTTTGTTTTTGCTTACATGGCTTAAACCCGACTCTTATTGCGATAGTGATGTCACGGACGGAGCGTGTTTGTGTCGGTTATGAATAGCTGACCCAGTGTTAAACTCAGATGCAGAATGTGTACAGCAGCAGGCATGAGGTAAGCCCTCATGTTGTGTAAATGTATGCCAATTAGCCGCTACTGTATACCGCGTCTTATCAGCTCCGCTGTCCACACGACCACAGGGATACTGTAATCTGCTCATCTCTCGCTGCACACTCAAACCTGCAGTGTCAATTTAACTCAGCAATGGATAGAAGTGACGCTGACGATTCTACTGTACTCCATACTTTACTGTACTCAAATTCAAATCATTTTTTAAAGGGGGAAATTATTTAATTACATTAAATATTGTGCCCACCACACCTTTTTGTCTTGAGAGCCACTTTCAAAATGACCAGCATAGAAATCCATGTCGTACACCCGCATCTCCACTAGCTAAAGGATACTGGGTTACGCCCCGAAAATAGCTGATCGAGCTTGTAGATCTGCTATTTTTGCTATTGTTGTCCAAAAGTGCCCTCTTATTAACGGGATGTCAGCCGCTGCCCCTCTAACAGTCTCTGTCTCTGCTCGTTGCTGTGTGATCTTGATCCAAGCTAGGAAGCTGTCCCTGACTCCCTGCTATCTAAATAGAAACACAATGTGTGAGTGATCCTGATCTGCAGGTCAGTGTATGGTTTCAATAGAGCCCAATTTAAGCCATGTACCACTTCATCACGTCACCACCGGCCCAGATAGAGCCACGTCTGCACCGGAGACACGCATGCATGCATGCGTGTCTCCGGTGCACAAACACGCACGCACGCACAAACAACTAAAATACAGTAAAGCCAGAGAGCTTGTGTGTGTGTGTGTGTGTGTGTGTGTGTGTGTGTGTGTGTGTGTGTGTGTGTGTGTGTGTGTGTGTGTGTGTGTGTGCACTGTGTGCGAGAGAGAGAGAGAGAGAGAAAGAGTATGAGGGGGACCAGTACACAGTTAATTTCACCTTGACAGTTCTAAAGTTACGGGCAGAAGAGAGAGAGAGGGAGCGGGAGGACAGACAGACAGACAGAATGTCAGACAGACTGTCAGACAGACAGACAGACAGACAGACAGACAGACAGACAGACAGACAGACAGACTGTCAGACTGTCAGACTGTCAGACAGACAGACAGAGAGATCCGAACCATTCAGTTCCCCATCTCTTTCCATTCCCCACATCTTTCCTCCCACCTTTCCTCTCCTCATACCCCACCCCCGATACCCCTCCCCTTCCCTCCCACTCTCTCTCTTCTCCTCCCTCTCTCTTGCACACACACACACACACACGCACACACACTCTCTCTCTCGAGCTCTCTGTCTCCACTCTTGAATTAAGTCCATTATTCCTGCCTGTGTGTTTTCCCCTCTGAGCGCTGCCTTCTACTCCTAGCTCTCTGCACAGTTGACTTTGCATAGTGGCGCTGTAACTGACACAGTGACACAGCAAGCCGTTCACAGGAGCTGGTGTGTGTGTGCGTGTGTATTTCAGAAGAGTTTTGTCTTTTGTGTGTGTTTTTTCCTAAGTGGAGCCAGAGTGTGTGTGTGACGGTTGAGTCCAGCGCAGCTGACTAGACAGAGAGGACTCTCGCTGCGGGCTCGTTTGAACTCGCAGAACACCGGCTGCTGATGTGGAACTCTGTGGACCTTTTTTTTGCCCTGAAGTGAAGTGAGACTTTGTTTGGACTGGTCTGTCTCTCTGTCCCCCGGAGCCCTCAGGCACAGTTTCTCACCACTGGAATTATTGGAAGTGCAGGAATTAGAGGTTTCCTTTTTCCTCCACCTTTCTTTTTTTCTTTTTACAGCTCATTTAAGACTTTTCGCCTGCCTTGACAGGTGGTGGTGATTGGTCACACGTACGCTCACAGTGTCCTGACTCCTGACTGAGAGACATTCCGCTTCACTTTTACCTCCATGGATTCTTCCGAAGTTGTTTTGTAGCCCTATTTACTGGATTTTGGTGTGCCTGTACGTCACTTTGGATGCAGATTTCATCAGACATGCCTGAGTCTAAGAATGGGTGTTTTGTGGGCACATAGCACTGCATCTGTGAGTGTGTGAGTGTGTGTGTGTGTGAGTGAGTGTACACGCGTATGCGTGTGTTAATGCATGTGTGTGCGCGTGTGTGACTGTGTGTGTGTGTGTGTGTGTGTGTGCGTGCACTCGTGTGCATGTGTGTGTGTGTCGTATGGGTGTGCTTTAAAGCAGTAACAGAAAAACAAACAAACAAACAAACAGAGGAACTTGAGATCCATATGGTTTGCCTTCCGTCCCATGATGGACATTCTGTGATACGCAGAAATAAAGTGGCTGTAGTCGGACACTGATCCCGAATACGGAACGCTTGGAACTCCTTTGGAATGTATTGTCGCCCTGGAGACACAATAGGAGCGGTGAGTTGACTTATTTCTTCTCATGGCAGATGGAGATCATCTCACTTTCTAATTATATCCTATATATTCTATTATTTTCATGTCAAGGACCCCCAAATTGACACTAATTAGCCCACGGACCCCCATTTGAAAAGATAAGCCAGGGACCCCCATAAGAGAAGATTTTTACAGCTCTAGCAGTGATTCTCAACCCATTTTCAAGGACCCTCAGTTTGACGTGCATTAGTCTACAGACCCCCCATTTAATGGCATTTTCTATCTCTGGGACCCCCAATTTATATTGTAAAATCAATGTTAATTTAACGCTGAGAGTGTACGGGTCCATTTGTACACTCTCAGAGTTACAGACCCATAGGGTCCATTTGGTTACAAACTATCTGGGGTCCCCTAGCTGGAACTCCCTCAAGGACCCCTGGGAACCACTGCTGTAAGCCAAGGGCAAGTGCACGGGACTGAAGTAATTCACAAATGAGTCCATGCACTGAAAGAGCATATTTGGAGAGTATGAAATCAACAATAATATTGAATGAACTAAAATACTTCAGTCAGTCAGTATCATGTACAGAGAGTTGTCTTCCTCACACAATCACATCAAGAGAGTAATGTAAAAATGTAATAGTCTATGTGTAAAAAGAAAACTGTAATCTCATCTTCATGCCACAGTCCAAAAAATATCTAAATCAGTCCGAATGCTCGTTTGTAGTCTGTATAGATATAGACCGCTGTAGTATCAGCTCTGGTCTCAGGTGTTTAGATAGCCTATAGGCTATACTGTAGTAAGCCTAAATGTCTTTCTGAACGCATGGATTCCCTCTTTAAGATACGGCAGTGAACGGCGTCTTTTATCTATCCTGCAACGCAGGATTCATTTAGCCATTTGTAACTATTGAGAATACAATCCTCTAGACGTGTAGTGTGTATACTGTGAGAGTTACATTGAGACAGAGGATATCAGTGTTTATTGCCTGTCTTTCGTATGGTGGTATAGTGGAGTTAAGTGTTTATTGTCTGTCTTTCGTACGGTGGTATAGTGGAGTTAAGTGTTTATTGTCTGTCTTTCGTACGGTGGTATAGTGGAGTTAAGTGTTTATTGTCTGTCTTTCGTACGGTGGTATAGTGGAGTTAAGTGTCTTTCGTACGGTGGTATAGTGGAGTTAAGTGTCTTTCGTACGGTGGTATAGTGGAGTTAAGTGTCTTTCGTACGGTGGTATAGTGGAGTTAAGTGTCTTTCGTACGGTGGTATAATGGAGTTAAGTGTTTATTGTCTGTCTTTCGTATGGTGGTATAGTGGAGTTAAGTGTCTTTCGTACGGTGGTATAGTGGAGTTAAGTGTCTTTCGTACGGTGGTATAGTGGAGTTAAGTGTCTTTCGTACGGTGGTATAGTGGAGTTAAGTGTCTTTCGTACGGTGGTATAGTGGAGTTAAGTGACTTGGACACCGTGGAGAGGCAGTAGCAGTGATGGAAAGTACATTTAAAGTGGAGAGTGCATTTCCTTACGTGCTGTAAGTAGCCAGTGCCTGTTGGGACAGTGTCTAGCCAGTGTCTCTCTGTTGGGACAGTGTCCAGCCAGTGTCTCTCTGTTGGGACAGTGTCCAGCCAGGGTCTCTCTGTTGGGACAGTGTCTAGCAGGACCCTGAGCAGTGTCTCTCTGTTGGGACAGTGTCTAGCCAGTGTCTCTCTGTTGGGACAGTGTCCAGCCAGTGTCTCTCTGTTGGGACAGTGTCTAGCAGGACCCTGAGCAGTGTCTCTCTGTTGGGACAGTGTCTAGCCAGTGTCTCTCTGTTGGGACAGTGTCCAGCCAGTGTCTCTCTGTTGGGACAGTGTCCAGCCAGTGTCTCTCTGTTGGGACAGTGTCTAGCCAGTGTCTCTCTGTTGGGACAGTGTCTAGCCAGTGTCTCTCTGTTGGGACAGTGTCTAGCCAGTGTCTCTCTGTTGGGACAGTGTCCAGCCAGTGTCTCTCTGTTGGGACAGTGTCTAGCCAGTGCCTGTTGGGACAGTGTCTAGCCAGTGTCTCTCTGTTGGGACAGTGTCTAGCCAGTGTCTCTCTGTTGGGACAGTGTCCAGCCAGTGTCTCTCTGTTGGGACAGTGTCTAGCCAGGGGACTAGAGCAGTGTCTCTCTGTTGGGACAGTGTCCAGTCAGGACAGTGTCCAGTCAGGACAGTGTCCAGTCAGGACAATGTCCAGTCAGGACAGTGTCCAGTCAGGACAGTGTCCAGTCAGGACAGTGTCCAGCCAGGGGACTAGAGTCATGTGTTTAAGATCTGTTAGATTTTTCATATATTACTCCTACTCATTTTGTCCAAACATCACACATGCTATTAGCCTGGTGGAGACCTGGGGCACTTTTTCTGGTTCGGTCTCGTTCTCTCTCTCTCTCTCGCTCTCGCCGTTTGTCCTAAGCTCTCTTTTTGCCTCTGATTCTCTGTCTCTCTTTCGTTGGTCTGGTTAGAAGCCTGTGGTTCCCCCCCCCCTAAAGCTCTTACATAACACCCTGCTCTCTTTATTGCATTGTTCTTATTATTGTTTTTATTATTTATGATGATAAAGCCCTTGGCAAAGTTGGCAGTACTTGTCATTGAGTCAGGAAATCCGCACGGGACCCATGCAGCATTGGGGGAGCGGGGGTCTTTGTATTGCCAGTATAGGTCTTAATTATAACACCTTCCCTGCAGCACACACACACACACACACACACACACACACACACACACACACACACACACACACACACACACACACACACAGTGGAAGCTCTCGGGCTTTACTGTATTTTAGCGCACACACGCACGCACTAAACTTTAATTATGAATCGTGTTAACATGAATCACTTTTAATTACAATCCTCATCCTTGTTGCATGCAGGTAATATTTCTCATCTCCATGGAGTCCATGTTCTTACAACCTCAGCAACGCACGGCTCTCATTTAGCCCAAGCGGAGAGAGAGGACCACGCAGTAGGATTTGGGGGCTTTCAGCTCTCCGTGTGCCTTTTAAGCCTGCTCTCTCTCTCTCTCTCTCTCTCTCTCTCTCTCTCTCTCTCTCTCTCTCTCCCTCCCATTCCCATAACGTTTCCATTAGGGGCCGTTCAACATGCATGCTATTGGGGATGATTTAGCCTGATTGAGAAGTACTAGCTGTGGGTTAGCGGGCTGGCAGTGCTTCTGATCCGACATCCATGCAGGGCCAGATGGCACTTTACCAGCTACCAGCGGGATGGAATCACCTCCCCGGCTCCTTCCTTCTCTCTGTGTGTGTGTGTGTGTGTGCGCAAATATGTTTCATACTGAGCCAGCCTCTCTGTCTCTGCCTCTCTTTCACCTCAACATGCCCCGTTCTCTCTCTCTCTCTCTCTCTCTCTCTCTCTCTCTCTCTCTCTCTCTCTACTGTATATCTCATCTCTGTCCCATTCCACGTCTGTCCCACACTCTCTATGATTACACACAGGCAAACGGCACATGCCATACACACACACACACACACACACACACACACACACACACACACACACACACACACACACACACACACACACACACACACACACACACACTGTCCATTATCACCTCTGGATCGCTCGTCTCTCTCTCTCTCTCGTGCCCCTCCCCACTTCTTAAATCCCGTCCTTTCTCCTCCTCCACTCTCTCTCTCATGAAGAAAGGAGTAAATGCCACTAATTACCTGCTGTGTGTTAAAGCTCCTCACATGAGGAGGTCACTGGCTCTTTGTTGTCTCACCCCACTGTTCCCCTCCTTCCTCTTCCTCTTCCTCTTCCTCTTCCTCTTCCTCTTCCTCTTCCTCTTCCTCTTCCTCTTCCTCTTCCTCT
>NC_137866.1:27914970-27917231 GCF_963924005.1 Protomyctophum bolini | reverse complement strand
CACACACAACACACACACACACACACACACACACAACACACACACACACTCACACACACACACACAAGCTCCAGGCAGACAGTGAGGGACAAAGGGACGAGTGGTTCTTTTATAGCTGCCTGACAGTAGTGGTGGGTCCTCCTCTTACTGCTGCTGCTGTCACTCCCACTGAGGATGGACGTACAGTACAGTACAGTACAGTACAAGTACAGTACAGTACAGTACAGTACAGTACACACTTAATAGTTTTCTGTCCATATGTGTATATTATGTGCTGATGGGGGAGGCCTTAACCCATTTAGACCCAACATCGAAATAAATAAAACATCTTTTAAAGGCTGACAGTTTTCTGAAATACCCATGTTTCTATATCAGTGGTGCTCAATATTTCATATCAAGGAACCCCCCAGAATTATCTGTATTTGGCCGCCGGACCCCTATCTGAAATATGTTGTTCTCAGGCAGGGACTCCCCCAGATTTGAGTTAAAAACGTTCGCCCTGAAAGAATATATTCCAACATTTGGGCAACATTTTCACGAATTAAAAAAAACTAGCAGACCTACAAGCTCGTAGCGCGGCACTCGGTGCTCGCTATGAGCTTGTAGGTCTGCTATTTTTCAATAGCTAAAGTATAACATGATGCTTAAAAACACCAAAAGGGGTCCGCCCCAAAATGGGTTGAGAAGCACAGAGATCAGGACTATTGTTCTCCCTGCCTGAAAGAAATATTGCAGTATATACAGTATATACAGCCACATCTGACCTCCACACACACATGTACACACATGTACGCACATGTACACACCATGTACACACATGTAACACACACGCACACGGGTGGCGGTGGTTTAGGGGTAGAGTAGAGTTGGATCCTGTGGCTCCCCCAGAGTTGGTGTCGAAGTGTCCTTGAGCGAGACACTGAACCCCTAATTGCTCCCGCGTGTGCAGGTTGGTGCCTTGCATGGTTTCCCCCGGCATCGGTGTGTGTGGATGGGTGAATGTAATGCACAATCTATGTAAAGGTGTGTGAATGTGTGTGTGAATGGGGGATTGTAATGCACAATCTATGTAAGGTGTGTGAATGTGTGTGTGAATGGGGGAATGTAATGCACAATCTATGTAAATGTGTGTGAATGTGTGTGTGAATGGGGGAATGTAATGCACAATCTATGTAAAGTGCCTTGGATAAAGGCACACACGCACACACACACACACACACACACACACACACACACACATCACACACGCGCACAGACATACGTTGTTATTGGAAGCAGTGAGGTTTACCTATATCGTTACAGCTCTGTGAGGCCAGCCAATCACAACAGAGTGCTTCACCAGACCATAGAACACAACACATGTCTTTGTATCAGCCGGCCTCTGTAACGTACGTGTGTGTGTGTGTGAGTGTGTGGTGTGTGTGTGTGTGTCTGTGTGTTGTGTGTGTGTGTCTGTGTGTGTGTGTGTGTGTGTGTGTGTTGCGCTGTACATGGGGCTTGCTGCTTTTTTGTCGAATCCAGCAGTGTGTGTGATGCTGTGTGCTCATGCCAGCTCTTCTGTTTACCATGTTGCCTCAATAGCTCTAATTATTCAGAGGCAGCATGGACTGTTGTGTGTGTGTGTGTGTGTGTGTGTGATGGGCGCCAGCTACTGTGTTGGGTGGCAGCTAGTGTGTGTGTAGCTCTGTTTACATATCTATACTGAGCACTTGAGCTGCAGTCCAGAACATAATAGAGAACAGTTATGTACAAGTTGTTTCATGCATACTGGTAACTGTACTGTACAGTCAGGGCCTTACAAGTCCATTTGTACATTCTCAGTTCATTTAACCTAAATTGGGGTCCCAGAAATAGAAATGCAATGGAATGGAGGTCCATAGACTAATGCATGTCAAACTTGGGGGGTCCTTGAAATTTAACGGGTTGAGAATCACTGCTAGAGCCGTAAGAATCTTCTGTTCTGCAGGGGTCCCTGGCATATATTTTCAATGGGGTGTCCGCAGGCTAATTAGTGTCAATTTGGGGGTCCGTGACGTGAAAAGTTTGGGAACCACTGTCTTAGAGAACCGGACCTGACTTAAAACGGTACTTTAACCACTGTCTTAGAGAACCGGACCTGACTTAAAACGGTTACTTTAACCACTGTCCTTAGAGAACCGACCTGACTTAAAACGGTACTTTAACCACTTGTCTTAGAGAACCGGACCTGACTGACAACGGTACTTTAAGTAAGGAGATGGGGCATCCTGTGGCTTGTCCGT